>NW_025335349.1:27731861-27901854 GCF_004798865.1 Varanus komodoensis
ATTTTAATTTTTTGTTGTAAGCCGCCCCGAGGCTTCGGCGAATGGGGCGGCATAAAAATGTTTTAATAAATAAATAAATAAATAAATAAAAGCTTGGTTAGTGGTCCAGGCAAAATATTGCTCACATAGGGAAAATACATAACTTCTCTACAGATCACTTGCTCAGACCAAACTCCAAGCAGGCTACCTTCTGGTGGCCAGACACATCCTGGAAGACAGAAGCTGATTCCCATTGTCATCTCCCATCGTCTGGTTTCCAGAAACTGGTACAAAGAGACACACTCTAGCTGGGTTCAGATATAACACATGTTCTTCCCTTCCCTCTCTTCTGCACAGGAGACTGAAAGCATTCACTTCCACTTTTGAACCAGCTGCAGTTCTCTGTTACATTCTTACTGCAGTTAGTTCAAACAAACTAGGTCAGCTTGTGTTTTGATACTCTAGTTTGCTTGAACTAACTGCAGAACAAACCACTCTTCCCTGAATGTCATAGGTACAGTGGTTAGTTCAACAACAGCTGAAAGAAGTTTTCCAGTATTTCCTTGTACAAGTGCAAAGAAGGGTGGGGAAAATGGGTAGGCCAGAAGCTTGTTTTTCTAACAATTGAGGATTATCACTAGAGTCGAACTCAGTCACTATCTTTAAGCACAGAAGTACTATTTAGTTATCATGGCTAATACTTACTAAGAGACCTGTACAATTAACAGGGAGTTCCTTTCTGAGAATTTGGATTGAATTTGAATTGAGAGTTCTGGTGGAATGTCACACCAGCACTTTCCAAGCATTGTGCCTGTTCTCAACAGTGTGCATTTTCACACATCGAAATGAGCCAGGTGATGATGCCTGTTTATATTGTTATTTATTTTATATTGTTAATTTTATATTGTTATTTTTGTATTTTATTGTATTTCATTTTATGCTGTGAGCTGCCCCGAGGCTTCGGCAAGGGGCGGCATAGAAATGTTTTAATAAATAAATAAATAAATAAATAGTTGCTTCAGAACAAAATATAATAATCTGGAGCCAGGAAAATGATCCCAGATTATATTGTGATAGTCCATATTCCACAAGAACAAATTTGCAAAGGCGCATCATGACCACTGATGTGACCAGGCAAGTCTTCTACCTTCGGAACTTTTACCAGTGTTGAGGTTGCCACAGTATTGCATCAGGATAGGTACTCATGCTTCAGCAGCCATCATCCAACTCTTGGATTTGGTTCCCGTGCAACCCCAAATCACTCTCTTTACTTTGTCTGGCTGGCAAATGCCAAGAATTTCAGGGGTTATTGCTGTCTAAATGTACATAGGATGCCACCCATTTCAGCAATGGCTGCAGCAGAGGTACAAGAGAATCTGAGCATACAAGCAACATAAATTTTGCCTTCTATGCGATGGCACCCTGGCTGTGGAGGTGTGCCTGGTGCTGATGCTTTATTCTTTTCAGTGCTTGGCGAAAACCCTTTTTATTTTCCCATTATTTTAAGACTTAATTGTTCATTTTGGTCGGGCTTTTATCATAGATATTATGCTGTGCCTTTGTTCTTGGACCATCCTGAGACTTTTATGTATAGTACAGGATACAAAAGTTTTAAATGAAATAATAACATAAAAAATAAACCAAGAGAGAAAAAGTGAACCTCTCTACGGCCAATGTAAGATTGCATGGCACTGACAATGCGCTTGGCTGTAGAAAGCAGCACATGCAAGGCGGATTCATGTTGGGTGAAGGAAGGAGGGTCCTTAGGAGTCCACTAAATGCATCCCATGCCTGGTGAGGTCATGGCCTGTGAAAATGAAAGGAGTGTGCTTTGGACCATCTAATCAGAAAATGAAACATCACCACCACAGACGTTGACATCACCCCAGAAAACATTATGAGAGAAACTCTGACAGAATGAGACATAGGTCTAGATTGGGTTCATCACTTATTTCTTTGATGTCAATACCGTCCAATAGTCAAGGCTCTCTGAGAGATTAACAAAAGTTGAAAACACACAAACAACAAAAAGTAACCTAAAACATCAACATCATAGCAATTGCACAGAGGCATAGCAGTGGTAGAGACTAAAATGCAGTGTTAAAACTAAAGATAAAAAGTTAAACTGTTAAAATGCTGGAAAAATAAAAAGGTTTTCACCTGGCACAGAAAAGAATACAAAGGAGATGCCAGGTACACCTCTTTGAGGAGTTCATTCCACAGCTGGGGTGCCACAGCCAAAAAGGCCCTCCTCTTGGTAGCCGCCCACCTCACCTCCTTTGGAGGGGGCTCCTGTAGCAGGACCCCCAAAGATGACCTCAGGGTCTGGGGAGGAACATATGGGAGAAAGCAATCCTTCAGATAACCTGGCCCCAAGCTGTTTAGAACTCTGAATGTTAGTACTAGCTCTCTGAATCGGACCCAGACTTCAACTGTCAGCCAGTGCAGCTGGCAGAGAACTGGTGTAATATGTTCCTGTGAGCCAGTCTCCATCTTGCTGCCCTGTTTTGGATCAGCTGCATTTTCCAGAGTTGAAGTTTCTGAAATACTTTTAGGGGTCCCTTAAAATGTTTGGCAAAGCTTGTACCAAACACAGCAGTGATCAGTCAGATCAACAAACTGTTTGGTAGCAGGCAGTTTTACAAAAAGGTTTGTCCCAGCATAGCTGCCAGTCACACCGTAAAAATCAGAACATGCAAATCAAAGATCTGGAAGTTCCACAATGTCTCACTAGAATAAGTCAAGCAGCAATAAAGGAAGCAGCTGCACAACAAGTTTGGCAGTGCAGACATTTAATTAGATTGCAAACTCTGGTGGGTAACTGGGATCTAAACCAGATTATGAATAACACTGAAGATGTTGATAAGAGAGTAAGTCCCAGAACTCAGTGGGGCTTCCTTCTTAATAGGACTGTGCTGATAGGCTGTAATCCTGACCACAGAGAGGGAATAACCCTCACGGAACACTCAGTACAACAAACAGTATGACTCACAACAAACAACATGACTCACACAAAGCAATTATATTCATGTCTGCTTACTGCTGCATAGAATTCAGTGACACTTACTTCCATTTAGGAGTGTACCGGATTGCAACCTGAGATCAAAGTTAAACATGCATAGGACTGTGCTACATAAATGTGTCATTCATTCATTCATTCATTCATTCATTCATTCATTCATGCTGGCCCTGCAGGAGTCATAGCGACAACCCTGTGCTAATGTGAGAAGTCCAGCTTATGCAGAAGGAGCCAAATGACACTCTGCTCCCATTTCATCCAGAACTTCTCATGTAACCCTGGTAGTGTCAGAAGGAGTGACATTGTTTAGCTCCCCTTCTATTAACTAAAGAAGCTATAAGAATCTGAGGGAAGGGAACTGGTCTCCATATGTGCCTAACTGCACACTAGATTCTTCTGCAGAGAACTGATTTTTGGGCGGGAGAGAACTGCTATCCAAAATGTGCAAGGTGGGTTGCCAAGGAAAGGACTTTTTTGTGCTGGCCCAATCTTAAAATGCTCTCCTCAGGGATAATTCCCTGGCACACACCTTCATGTTATTTTGGCACCCACTTTTTTCTAGTCTTTTAATCTTCTGCAATGCTGCTTTTATGCTGATCTGGGTATGCTTATTTGTTTAAATATAGAAGTCTATTTATTTTATATTTATCTCTGTACATTTATTTTTTAATTCCAATGCTTGTTTTTAAATTCCACCTTTGCATTGCCATCTTGAAGGGAAGGGTATAAATAAAAAATATATTATGCCTTTTAGTTGCTAGCAAAGATATTTTAAAATCTAGCCACACTCATCTCTTATGATTGTTATATTCTGCAGAATGCTTGTGTGCTGATGCTTTAAATTGTGTTGTTTTAATGTTTATGTTTTGCTTTTTTATCCTCTTGGCTTGTTTGTTTTAACTATAGCTTTAATTCTCTGTAATCCACCCTTGGAGCTTGTTGACTGGTCGACAAATGAAATTCCTAACTTAAAAAAAGCACAAAGAATGGAATTGTATGCATGTTTAGACAGAACATGCACTTGCATTTTCTGTCTAAACATGCACAGGATTATACCCTAATTAAATATCAATTCTAAGAGGAGAGGTACACTTTAGAAATATAGAATTTGTTCTTTTTGTGATTTCAATTCATTGCAGAATTCATTGCCTTTGTGATCTTCTAATTACTTGAAGTCTGGGTGGATAAGACAGAAGAGTCATATATAGGCATATGAAGGCTATAAAAGACTAAGTATTTAAGAACTTCTTTGAGAGAAGCCATTATAGTAGTTCCCTTCCCTGTGGGTCAAATAAAATTTTGCTAATGTACTACTTAAGGCTCCTTGTCTGGATGTGCAGTTTCATTATAATTTTAATGCACTTAACATACTGTTGTGGATGGATGTTAATGAAGAGTTACTATAATAAATGGGAGAATGACCATATAAGCACAAATGTGCTAGGGTTACTTCTGGTAAAATGTTGATGAATGGGTTTTACAGGAAGTTCTCTTTACAATTTACTGTTCCACATCACATCTCCCCAAGAGAGGGCGAGCATGTGCTTGTACCCCAGTGGTGTCTTCCGGACACCTTCTTTCTGCCCCGAACTGTAGTTTCTCCACACATAGGGTGTAAGACCTACCATTAGCTGGGTGGGCTTCGAAGTGGAAGTGGCACCTCCCCCAAACATCTCTCATATTCCAGAAATGGTGTGCAAATGATTATTCGACCTCTGGTTCCTGTAAGGAGACTGTGACCTCCCATCCTGAGTCCACTCGCCCCTTCTAAGGAGCATGGTATTCCCCTATCAAAAGAAGTGTATGGGATCTTTGGCTGGCATGAATAGCAGGACCTCTTGCTTAAAAGTGTTTAATGGGAGAGGCCTACTGCATGTAACAGCTCATTAATACACAACTCTGGGGATGGAAGAAGTTTGCTGCTGCTTTAGCTGCAGCAGTACAGGCTATTATCCACAAAAGATAGTCTCAGAAGCTCAGATGACCAATTATCATTGAGATATGCCTTCACTCCCCCTGCCCCCAAATCTATCATATAAAGTGGGTCACACCATTTTCACCTCAGGCAACCCCTTTTGTAATCATGCTCACCGACTATAAAACTATTTAAGATTTCATTAAAAACAGAAGGTGGTCATTACTTTTTATGGTTGGATATAAGAACACTATATTTGGTATCCTTCCAAATTGTGGAGGAGGTGTACATATTCTTCAGTTCTCTTCTCGGGGATAATTTGTAGGCAAAGTCACTGGAGTCTTCCTGATAGGCACCGGTTGACCCATGCTGCTTCAATTTCCCCATCATAGCTTTAGAAATCCTGACCCCAACTAGACATCAATTCCCTAACTCTGCAGACTTGCCATTTGCCTCTCAGGGGGAATTGACAGCAATAATACAGAAATTTCAGTTCATCACTTCATCCTATATGAAGTTAACTTTAGCAACTGTAGAAAATAGAAGTTCATGTAAATAGCATAAAGGTTCTGCATGAAGGTTCAAATTTCTGCACTTCCTTTCTGTGCAGTTTTATACTTAGACCAAACAAGGGGAAAAAGCACACAGCTGCTCTTGTCTATCCTTATACCATACATTTGGAGGGCATTTGTCATTCTCTTACCTCCTGATCACATTTACTGTGTTAAAAACTAGGTTTCTACCTCAAAGCCAAATCACTGCATTTTTCATTTGGGTTCTGGTTCTGCTGCAACTGAAGATGTTCTGATCTGGTCCCAGTTCAAGCCAGTAAAAGTTTAGTAAACAGTTTAGCAGACACAAATGACTGCCTCAGTTGCTATTCACATGACACAAAATAAATATAAGCCACATTATTTATAATAATCATTTGCACAGTGAGGCTATTAGGACTACAACTGTTTCAACTAAGTGTCAGCAATAAATATGATAAAGATTATATGAAACATAATAAAATTTCTAAGTAGCAAATAAATGAAAGCCTATTTTATTTGTACTTTAAAAATTTAATGGTAGAATGAGAGAAATGTACGATAACCACAGACGCAACTAAACCCAGGCTGAAGAGGTGTCAATTGGGCGTATCCAGTGCTTTTTTTGTAAAAAAAAGGATGCCGGAACTCACGTCGCTGGCAGTAAGCACGCGACCACACACATCAATCCCAAGCCAAGCAGCGGAGCAGTGCCCTCACTATCTCACTATCAGATAGCAGACACAAAAGCAGCCTGCAGGCACTATGTTAACGATATTTGCTGCTGATCTGCTACGATTCAAAATCACTTCGTAAAATCCATTGGAAAAAAAGGTGCCGGAATGCCATTCCGGTGTGTTCTATGACAAAAAAAGCCCTGGGCGTATCCATCAAAAAGTGTTGCTGCAGCACATTCCTCAGCCATCTCCATGACAAAGTGTAAGAAGAACTTTCCTGGATCAGGCCGAGGACCCAATCTGTTTACACAGTGGCTAACCAGCTGCCCACAGAAAATCCACAAGTGCAGTTCCTTGCCCAAGTTCCCCAGCAACTGGTGTTCCCAGACATACCATCACTGATCCCAGAGTTGGCATACAGCCATCAGGAGAGCTGCCACGGATGGCTACTCCTGCATGAATTTGTTCAATCCTCTTTTAAAGCTGGGTGACCATCAGTATCTCTTGTGGAGATGAATTCCACAGTCTATGTGCTGGGTGAAGAAGGACCTTCTTCTACATGTCCTGAATTTCCCACCAATCACCTTTGTGTTCTAGAATTATGAGAGAGGGAGGAAAATGTCCCTCCACATTCTCTACACCTCATGTAATTCTGTACACATCTATTACCTCTCTCCTCACTCACCCCTTTCTTAAGCTAAACCATCTCTGCTGTTGTCACAGTATAGCTGCAACTCCAGTCCGTTGCTCACATTAGTTATTCCTTTCTGCACTTTCTACAATATCATTTTTTGGTACAGGGACCAGAACTATATACAATATTTTAAGTGCAGTAACATACAGTATAGATTTGTACAGTGCTTTTTTTTGTCATAGAATGCACCAGAACAGAGTTCCGGCACCTTTTTTCGACAGATTTTCCAAGTTTGTAAAGTAACTTTTGAAAATTTGATGCTTGGTCCATGTGGATTTGAATCATCCTGTTGAGCATAGCAGGTCGGCGGCAAAATCATTAAAACGGTGCACGCAGGCTGCTTCTGTGTCGAGTCCGACGCATTCGTGCTTCGTCCACGCTGGTTGTGATGGTGCTTCTCGGCTTGTGGCACTGCTCGGCTTGTGATTAGGTGTGTGGTCATGTGCTGAGTGCTTACTGCGGGCGGTGACCATTATGTTTCATTACACCACTGATGTGTGTGTACAGTGAATGACTGCGTGCGAAAGGTAAATAATTTCATGAGTTCCGGCACCTTTTTTCTTACAAAAAAAGCACTGGATTTGTATATGAAACAACCATATCCACTGTTTTATTTTCAGTTCCTTTCCTAATCATGCCTAGCAGGTTGTTTGCCTTCCCCCCCGCATTTTCATCAAGCTGTCCACCAGAATTCCAAGGTCTTTTTCTTCGTTGGTCCCCACCAGCTCAGATCTCACCAGATCCTACCAGTCAGGATTTTTTGTCTCAACATACATCGTTTTACACCTGCTTATATTATATTGCATTGGATTTGCCACTTGGATGCCTATTCTCCCAGCCAAGATCCTTTCAGAGCTCCTCTCAATCCCTTTTGGTTTTAATGTTGGGGATTACACAACTGGAGCCTACTGGAGCGGGGGGTCAGACTAGATGGCCTGGGAGACCCCTTCTGACTCACTTTTTTCCTATGTTTCTAATCCCCAAGGATATTTTATCTCTGTGACTTATTTTAGCTATGGTAAAACAGAAGCACCTTATTTAGCTACCGGTCTGTTAGTCTGAGCAAACCTCCAGTGCCATGCTGTGCTGTGCCATGCGAAAAGCATGAGCCTATCACGAGGAGCACCTTCCACAGGGGAGGGACTCAACGGGCGTATCTGCTTGGAGCTGAATTCCAAGCAGTCCCAAGATCTGGGGTAGGGGTCCGCAGTGTTGGCTGTCCTTGCTAGCCATGCCAAAAAGTGTAGTTACAAGTTCCTCTCTTGGGTCTTTCCTAGCAGAAAGTCTGAGTAGGCATATCTGGGGAGGTGACCCTGTCGCACCCTGCTCTCTCAAAGTGGTCCAAAACCCTTTTAGGCAGCACCACCCAATATTCACTTCTCTTATGACGCCCTGCCATGGAAAATGTCCTCCCCACTGCCTTTCTTGCTCCAGAGCTGGAAAGTCCAACGGAGGGTGAAAATGCCCGTTTGGACAAGGTAGGGGGCCAAACCATCTTGCACCTTCCTCTCAACTCGAAGCTGGGGAAGGTGGACAGATTACTTCCCACCTCAGCAGCTGCAAAGCTGCAAGGAAGGCTGGATGCATATCACACTTGCCAGAAGGTGGCCTCATGCCCTCCAAGGAAGAGGGATTTACTGAAAACCGTGCTTGGCTCCTCCTCCTGCTAGAGAAAGCCAGAAATTGCTTGGCATGCTGTCTGTACTGTGGCTCCAGGCTTCTTGCTTCCAAGCAAGCTGGGGCTCTGAAACAAAGCTTGGGGTTAGGATCCTAGCTTGCAAGGAGCAAGGATCCCCCACTCAGAGCAACAAGCAAAGCGACACGGCAGTGGGATGAACAGCGTGGAAGTGAACAGGTGGCAAGCACAGCATGCAACTTGGATGAGGTAGCAGGCTTACCAATCTGTGAAAATGTAGTCGAAGACAGAAGGAACTGCTTTTATTCTGTATATGCTCCCAAACAGGCACTCAGGTGGAACACCGGGCACCACAGAATTGAAACATGTGCTTTGGCTTTGCTCTTTGACTGCAGTGTTTGATTAATACCTCCCAAACTCATAAAATGACCCTTTTCTTCTCAAATTGTGTTGTAATTTGGTACAAAATGAGCCCGATACATTCCAGGGGAGACTTGTAAAATGTAATGCCTGTTTCCATTTTGGGAGTCAAGATTCACCAGGAGATAGTACCTCTGAAGCTTTGTTACTTGTGACCTTCCAAAAGAATAGAATACATCTTATTTTCAGAATTATTCTACCCTGTGGATACATCATTCGATCCCTCCCTATTGCCACAAATCATAAAATTGTTCTCTCGTGGGATAGAAAGGCTTAGGAAGGAAAGGAGCAAATTATCTGGTTCAAATGGAACAGGGGATGCACAGCGGCACATGGGAAGGTAAGGTTTCAAGATAAGTATGTTGTGATAGAGTGGATGGGGCTTCTAGGTTAATAGGCTGCATCCAAATCTCAAAGGTCTCTTTACTGACAAATGCTTGCAGCTCGATCCCAACCTTTGCCTCTGCAGAGAGCTACCCCTGGTTGCAGAATTCAAGGTCTTCTGCTCTTTTTTGTACTGAGCCTGCCATAAAGCCAAAAGTTTTGGTCAGCCGATGATCACAATGCCCGGAATGCCTGTGTTCCCTTGAAAGCAGGGATAGGTAAAATCCCATAGGCACATTCTGCAACAAGGGATGCAATTCTGTAATCAGAATTTTGTATAAATAACATTGAAAATATACATTTGTACACAGGTGCTTAAATTCAGTTGTTTAAAACAAAGAATCGCATTCCAATATTCAAATTTTCAATACTTTGGCACAACAGAAGAGACAGGCAGGTTGGGGAAGGAAGCACAGAGAGAAGATTACAGGTTGTTTGCTAAAGATTCGAGGACCAGATACATGGTGAAGCAGGTACATCGGTTTACATGTGAAAAACTCAGGATAACCATGGAATAAACCGAGTGGCCTTGGCAAGCTACTCAACCTTGTCCATTTTACAGAGCTAGAGGTATGAAGGCAGCACAAAGAGGCAGAAAGTCAATTTTTTATCTCTGTCCAGATAGTAGATTCTGCAGTTGTCTGCAGCAACTTACAGCTATGTATAATACATAGGAATGGGTACAGGATACTTTGCTTGTTTCACTCATAACAAGAAAATGCCTGGTGATATTATGCTTTATGCTGGGCAAAGGGGAGCAGGATCTCCCTTCTCTACCAGTACACCATTCCTGTGTGGAATTGTATGCCATCAAGAGAACCAAGCTCATGGTTAAATACAAGACAGTCTTATCTCTTCTTTCTCACTACCCTCCCTGCAATTTAGCTCAGGTTTTGTCCTGCTTTACCTACTTTCCTTAACTCATGAACACACTCCTATTTTCACTTCTAGCTGCTGCCCCTGCAGCTTGGCCCCTGTGGTTGAACTTACCACATTGCTGCCTTAGCCTAGTAATTTCACATCTGCAAGATACTGCTGGCAACAGAAGCCATCTCCATCCTAACCTTATGAAAGACCACCTGTTCCTGGGCTGCTCCTCCTTCCTATCAGCTGCAAAATGGGCTCATCTCTGGCTTCCTCAGCACCAACTCAGCACTGGGTGAAAGTGAAAGCTACTCCTTGCTGCAGTGGCCACAGTATGAAGGTCAGATTTAGCCCCCTCTCAACTGCTCACAGGTTGCCTTCTTGGGCCACATTAACATGTTAGGAACGGCCTTTTGGAAAGGAAGGGAAAAAGCTGCTGCAGCTCCCATGTCACCGATGTAACATAAGAAGGGGCCATAAATAGGGACAGCCCTGATGGTAGAGTCAGAGACGTGAAAGTTCTGAAAAGACTGAAAAATTAAGAAAAAAAGATGATTTCCCCTATATTCTTTTTTTTAAAATCCTATTTTGTTTTTTGTTTTTTTTCCGGACTTCACATATCTAATTAGACTGCAAGAGGCAATTGCCTTGGATGACAGATGTCTGGTGGTGGTGGTGGACACAGTACTCCCCCCGCCATCCCCAGCTCTTCCTCCTGTAGTCCCTGTCATCTTTTCTTTCCTAGGCCTCCTTAAACCAGTCCAGACCCATGCCTGAAGATACCGGCGGTGCCAGAAGACGCCCGTGCCTGAAGATACCGGCGGTGCCAGAAGACGCCCGTGCCTGAAGATACCGGCGGTGCCAGAAGACGCCAGTGGTGAAGTAAGATTCAGCTGACAGCCCAGCTGCCTTTTGTATGGGGCTGGAGTGTGTGTGTGTGGGGGGGGGGGCACACTGCCTTGCCCTTCACCTCAGGCAGCCACATATTTTGGGCTGGCCATCCCTGGCCCATAAGGAAACCCCTTGAAAGTGTAATCCTAAGCATCCTCTGCACAGAGCTATACCATGAGCAATTACAGTCTACTGGGCTTATTGCAACCTGCAATTCTCCTAGAAAAGCCTTCAAATGATCTCAATTACAACACTGAGCTCAATTGTAAAATAAACCATGCACGCACACATGCACACACTCAGCCAAGCATATTATAGAACTGCTGGTAGCTGCATGGTGCCAGAATCAAGCTGACGTCCAATAAACAATAACACTTTGCTGCCTTTACAGTACTTTTCATGTACACAGCTCTTTGCAAACATTAGAGCAGTTTTTAAATGGACGTTAATCCCAGTCTGCTCAGAGCTGAACCAGTTTTGTTCCTGTTTGTTTTGTTCCTGTTTACTAGCCTCCACAGGTGGCTAGTGAACACACAAAATTGGAGGTGTAATGGAGAATGAAGTTGGTATGATGATGCCAGGATGAGGTTTCAGTTCTGCTGATTCTCCTTGGCCTCACATCCCCATTAAGTCACAACCCAAGAAGAGCTGCAAGTGCTTTTAACCTTCCTTTAATTATGCAAAGGAAACTGTTGAAAGGTCAAAAAATCAAATTGAGCCTGAAGATCTTGGAAAACTGGTTGCTGTTGTTACATTAGATGGATATCCAACCTTTCTCCTTCTTGCAAGGAATCCAAGTTTTGCATTTTAGGTTTACCTAGGATGACTATGTGTCCATTTGGACAGACGGCACTGGCACAAGTTTCCCCATTGACCTGAGCATGCATGCACATTGCCACTGGCACCTTCACCTCCCCTCATTCCCAATCACTGAACCCCAACTGCCCTCCCCCATTGCTGGCCTTCTTCTAGGTTCTCTTCTCCTAGGTGACAACTCCATTTAAACCGTTCTGTGTAGGAGTTAGTGGGAGCTTCTGACATGACTAGAACACCCTCATCTCCAAGATTTGAACAGATACAATAACTGCTTAGAGGTGAGACTGTAAAGGCTGCTTTAGGAGCACCACTGGGTTAGAGGCTAAAGCTGCTCCCTGCCCCAGTGTTAGCTAAAGCTAGTAGGAGGCACATCAAGCTACTTAGGTTGCTTGAGCCTCAAGTGACAAAGATGAATCAAACAGCACCCCCAAGCTACAAGCCTACTCCTTCAGGGGGAGTGCAATCCCATCTAGGATAGTTCAACACCCTCCATCTAGTCAGAGGAACCACCCACCAACAGGACCTCAGTCTTGCCTAGATTGAGTTTCTGTTTGTTGGCCCTCACTGAGTCCACTGTCTTAGCCAGACACTGGTTAAGCACATCCACAGCCTCACCTGCTGATGATGAAAAGGAGATCTGTGTGTTGCCACTCCAAAACTCTGGATGACAACACTCAGAAGTTTCATGTATATGTTAAATAACAGGGGGACAGAACTGACCCCTGAGGAACTCCTTACTGAGCAGTCCACAGGACCGAATGATATTCCCTAAGCACCACCTTCTAGAGATGGCACCACCAAGCAAGGGTGGACCCACTGCAACACTCCCAAGTCAGACCGTTGCCCCAGAATGACACCATGATTGACGGTATCAAAAGCTGCTCAGAGGTCAAGTAGTATCAACACAGTCATACTTCCGTCTCTCTCCCGGCATTCATACAGGGTGACCAAGTCTGCTTCTGGGCCAAAGCCAGGCCTAAAATCTGACTAAAATGGATTCAGATAATCAGCCTCATCCAAGAAAGCCTGGAGTTGATCAGCAACCATTCTCCCTAGAATCTTGCCCAGGAAAGGGATATTTGTTCCCAGTCTAAAGCTATTCAAATTATCCAGGTCAAGGGAGGATTTCTTCAGAACTGGTCTCATCATTGCCTTGTTAAGGCAGCATGGGGCCACTCCCTCTCACAAAGGGGCATTAATCACCTCCCTGCTTCAGCTAGTTATTCCTTCCTTGCTGGCTTTAATAAGCTAGAAGGGTTAGGGATCCAGTGCAGAGGTGGTTGTATGAACTTGTCCAAGCACTGTGTTCATGTCCTCGAACTGTGCCAACTGAAACTCATCCAATAAAACCAAAACAGGCCATGTCTGGATAGCTTGACAGATTCAGTTGAGTTCAAGTCCCAATGGATGCAAGAGATTTTTTCCTGGATGTGCCCAGTCAGTAAAATACATGATGGTTCCAAGATGTCCCCAGGGAGAGAATATAATAAGCCCCGATAACCTTCAAAAGCTCCAATGGGCAGCAGAGGGAAGACTGAATTGAGGCAGTGAGGTATTGTTTCTTTGCTATCCTCACTGTCTCAAAATATACCCATCTGTAGGCACGTACGAGGTTTCTGCTGCATTCCATCTGCACCCTAGCCATCTCCTAAGTTTTTTCTCCCATCTCTGCTCCAGGGTGTACCATGGAGCCATATGAGCTGTACAACAAAGGGGGCTCTTAGAAGTGTTCATGTTGCCCACCTGGGTCATTTCTGCATTCCACAGTGTGATCAGGACTTCCACAGGAGTGCCTGCTATGCCAGCTGGGAAATCTCCCAAAGCTCTTTGGAAGCCATCTGGATCTATTAGACACCTGGGGTGGACCATCTTAATAGTTCCCCCCACTGCTTGCAAAGGGGAAAAGCCACTGTCAACCTACACCTGTCAACCTAAGCACACAGTAATCTAGGCATGTCAAAGGGGCTGAGTTGAAGTCCCCCAAGCTCAGAGCACCATCCTCGTATCCAACCAAGAAGACCAAGTGGCAGGCCAATGACATGTTGGAACAGTAGCATGGTTGTCATGGCAGCCATGAAATCATGAGATGTTCCAACAGCCTGGGGGACTCCAATATCACCTCTGAGACCACCTCTGTTAGTTCAGGCAGGTAGACTGATGGGTTGCAGGCTGGGTGATAAATTAGCAGAATACCCGATCTGTCCCACGAGCCCAACACAACTGGTAAGAGAGATTGAATTCTTATAAACCATGGCAAACCCACCCCCAGACCAAAGCAGTGCTCCCCCAAAACCTCAGGTCTTCTCTGATGCTGAGCCAAGTACCTTGGTGGGCACAACTGGGAGAGACTAACTCCTCCCTATTCACCCACCCAGGTCTTGGTTAGATACATCAGATCAGTCATCCCATTCACAATTAAATCATGGACGAGGAAAGTTTTACTCTGCACTGATCTGGTTAATCCAAGATACTCAGCCAAGCAGCAACTGGAGGCCCAAGGGTAGGCAGACATGGCAACAATCAGCGCTACAGGTGGAAGGAGAACAGGAACATGGCACAGCCATTCATTGTCAAGGCTGCATTCCCATTGCCTGGTCAGTCCTCCTCCCAGTGCCATAGCTCCTCTACCCATCGCATCTCTGATTAGGACCCCCACCACCTCCCTACTTTGCCCCATGGCCTCCTTCTCAGGCACAGTTCCAAGCATGGATCCACATGCAGGTAAGGGAGGAACAGATGCACTCTTACCCTTGCGGCATCCCAAAAGGGCAATCCAAAGGAACGCACCCCCTTTGGGGACACCCTGGCCCAGCACCCAGCAGCAGGCCTGCTTTTACGCCCTGATGGACTGTGCAGGGACCATGAGAAAGCTGGAAGGTGTTTGTGAGTGTGCGTCTGTGCGTGTGGCAGGGGGCCAGTTGCATCAGTGCAGCGCCACTCATTATTGCCTATACTGGAAGATACGATGGGTGACTGATGACTTGAACTAGAAACTTCCAGCTCATCCCCTTATCCAATATGCTAGGAGTGCGCAGGCATCAGGTTTGTAGGAACTATTTCATTTTAGATCCTGAGGCTAAACATCTACAGCTAGGTACAAGATATTGGCCCAGGTTAGAGATCTGAAGTAAATCTGTTTGGGTTGCATTTTTATGCAAGCTTAGCACAATTCTGCTCTCTGAACCCATACACAAAACGGAACGCAGTTAAATACCAATGAACAATTTGTGGTCAAACTTTGCAATGCTATGAAATCTGCACACGAAAAAATGCACAGAAAAGGAGTATGGTACAGAAAACTGAGGCTTTGTCAACAAGAATGGTTTATCTTAGAGGAAATTACTTTTAAAATATGTATGATTTGAAAAATGTATAAAACCTTTCTGCATTTTCAATACGGCGCACAAAATTTTGCATGAATTTTCATTTACACTTAAAAATAAATCACATACTAATACAAAAGCAAAATGGAATGAAGCTAACTTTGGAAATGGAAATGAGTAAAATTAAACTTGACAGTAGACTCAACAATTCCTATCTACCTCTAGTTCAGGCAGTAAGAAGGTCTATCACAGGAATTTGGAACTAGTCCCAGAAGCAAGTTGGAATGCCCTTTCACACAAGCATTCTTGGGGAGGAAAGACTTCATTGCTACTATTGTTAGAATTTGGGAGTTAGAACCCATCCCACTCTGCTACAGATAATGCACAAATCTACACCAGGAGAAGGCAGTATGATCCTTCAGATGTTTTGGCTTCAAATTTCCATGATTTCTCACCATGGACTATGCTGGCTCGACCTAGCAAGACTTGTAGGTCACCCTTGTGCTACACAAACAAGTTGTCCACTCTTGTGCTACATCAACAGAAAGGCCATCGCATCTCAACTGCTCTGTGCCTTTCTAAGGGGGGGAGTGGCCTTCTTACCATTGCAGCAAATAACTGAGGCGGACAATTGAAATTAGCTGTTTCACTACTATGTGGAGCAGCGGTGACTTTCATTTCAGTGCTTCTCCCACCCTTCATAGGATGCCTGTAGTCCTACATGTTCAGGTGGCATTGTACCCTAAATGAATTAAATGAGGTGGGGAATATGTGACCATGACCTGCCCTGGATTTTGTTCACTATGGAAAAAGTTGGAAAGCGGTATAGCTTTGGCGGAAAGCTAGATTAATCTTGTGGCCATATTACTGTGATGAACAATTCTCAGTTAATCTCCTAACAGCCAGGGCTGCCTCCCTGGGGACCGACATCCTGCAGGATCACAGTCCAGCGTTGGCAACTGCAGCCTCTGCATGGGCATGTATGCTCAATCCATCAGTGAAAAGCACCAGGATGACCAAAGAGCCCTTCTTATTTTACCTTCACAGCATGGAAACTGTTGCAACACAGTGCAGTATCACAGCATGTAGGTCGAGACTGGTTCAGTTTTACTGGATGCGTTTCAGTCCTTCAAGGTCAAAGTACTTGGCGTAGTTCAGACGGTCACCTGTGTGTCTTCGCGGCTTATTACATTTAGTAGGGAGGTGCTGTTTGCCTGGGTTCAGGAGATTATAAATTCTTCCTTGAGAGAGGAGGCGGTGCCAGGTTGTAATTAGGCCAGTTCTGAAAAAGCCTAACCTGGAACTGGAAGTATAGGCCAGAAGCCAACAAGCACTTCCTTCCTGAGTGGATGGTTGCTGCTCAGCTACAGCCATTCTTGGGTGAAACTGGCTATGTAGACCCATTTCAATCAGGACCTGCGTCTGGTTATGGCATGGAAACTGCCTGGTCACTCCATGGGATACTTTCTGCTGAGAAAGGGATGGGTGAATATGACTATAGATTCTCCTAAACCTTTTGGTGGTAATCAAGGTATCCTACTGGATAGGTTGTCTGAATTGGGAGTAGTTCTACTCCTGCTTGGATGGCCAACTCCAGAATGTGGTGTTGAGGATTACTGCTCTGCAGCTGGGCTATGGGGTGCCACAGGGCTCCATTCTATTCTCCCCTCTGTCTGGGACCTACATGAACCCATACTCTGAGCTTCTGACATTACTGTTGCTGTGTTTCCTGCAGCAGCAGTTCTTCTGTGACAAAAGAAATAATAAGAACTGTCTCTATTTTTTCTCGAAAAAATATAAAAACTGGAGAGGCACCCAAAGAGGTACCCAAATAGGTGTGCTTGGTATCCTCAGAAAAGAAAAAGACATGCATACATCATCTGTATACACAGATGTTTGATATTTCGCATTCGGTAACTGTGTGACCTACTGATTGACCCTACCTGACATCATGCAGTTACAAACCTTATTATCAAATGCTGCAAGCATACCATGCACACTTCCTATTCTTTATTCTGGTCCATGCCTATAAGCTTGATTAAAATAAATGGTATCATTATCATTGACTTTAATGAAACAACTTTATTATCTTTTGAGTTTCTGAACTCTGTTCTATAGATCTGTCTATGACACTCAGAATTAGACCATTAGATTTGATTCTTCTAGACAAATATAACCATTACACATTTCTACTCAGCACTTGAAAACACACATAAAAATAATTGGCATGTCAATGCCAAGAGCAATGGTCTCACTTTTATTTATCTTTTCACCTTTTATGGCTTGCATATGCAGGGTTTATGACTTGCATTGTATACTCTGGGTAAGAGTCAAATAAGAACATATCCAAAATACATAGCAATTTGTTTTAATATTCCATGCCCAATTTTGTAAAGAGAGTTTGCAGAAGATTTATTAAGTAAAGATTAACTATCGTTAGTGTGCTTTCCTCTATTTAAACTTCCTCTAATGCAAAGCCTGTAAAGCTAAGTCAGTAATCATATTAAGGCCAAAAATTCCTTTCCACAATATCTAAAGTGTTCTCTTTTCAATTGGATTTGGCAATATTTGAGTTGACTAAACATGGAAAAGGCAATACCAGCCTTACAATCAGAGACTTATTTTTGTCTCCTCCTTCTCTATAGAAAGAGGATTTCCTCCACTCTAATACACACAAAATGGAACTTTTTATGACTCAGCAGGGTAAATACAAAGCTTTTAAAGGGGAGGGAAAAAAAACACATCAAAAGTTCTGTCTTGAGCTTTCACAACAATACATGGAATGACTTTGTGTCTAGTTTTAAGAACTGCAATTCAGCAATCAAAACAATTCAGTCTTCAGCTTGCCCATGAAAGCACCATGGAAAATTGTTTGTACTTAAGCTGTGTGCTGTGAATGAAAAATCACACTTGTTTCTTAAAATCAGTTTTGATTTAACTTCACAGAAAATGCCTGGAGCAGACTGGTAATATAATCTGTGGGTAGCAGCTACATTCACTTTAGTTTGTGTGGCTATTTTCCCTTATACAGAAGTTTAAGAAGTACTGAAAAGGAAAGTCATATTTCATTTTGAAGTCATTTGAACTCCAAAAACGATCCATAAAGACAGAGAGGCATGAATATCTATGAGCCATTTTCCCTAGTCATGGGTATCCCCTAGTTTTCCCTTTTTTAATTATACTGTCCAGGGTCAGAAGATGGAACGCTCTTCTTTCCCTTTTATGTCTGACAGCTCTTGACTTGATCCCTGAACTGTGTTCCTGGTGAGAAATAAAATCCAGCTGCTGAGGTCCCTAGGCATTTTGACTTAGGAAATGCATTATCCTTGTCTACATTTTTCCTTTTCAGCTGAAATTAATGAAACAAATAGAAAAATGAAGAAACCAGAATTGGTTAATGTCTGTCTTCTGCCCTTCTCCTAGCTCGTCGGGTTTCATAGAACAGTCCCTTTTAGAAAAGAAACATGCATGCCATGGGAAAGAGGTCTGGCAGATGTCCTGCCAGACACTGAACTTCTGGAACCAGGTGGCAATGAAGGCAATCGTAATACCTGGGACCGGGATTCAGCACTCTTCATTTAATCTGAGCATAATATAAAAAACCTTAATGCTTCACTTTGAAACTGAAAATTGGATGGGACATAATGCTAAGATACTTCACAGTTGTGTGCAAATTTCCTTTCAAAATTCTCTGCCCTATTTACAGGTAGAGACACTTGGGAGACCATTGCACCAAATTTCTCTAGGGGCGGGGAGAAATTATCCATGGATTTGTATAGGTAAACTGCTCAGAATGTCAAAATGGGCTAAGGGGCAGTATAGAGACACACTAAATAAACAGGTAGGGCAGGGTTGTGGCACTGCTTCTTTTCCCTAAGAGAGAAGGAGGGAGAGACTTGCAGGCTTGGCCCTCGTTTTGTGTCGACCACAAAGCAGGTGTGAAGCATTGCACCCACTGCACGGAAGGCCTAGTGCTAGTGCTGTGCCAAAATCCGGGCTCCCGTTTCCTGAAAGTTTTATTCCCCAATGACAAAGGCTTCAAGAGGTTTCTTGGAAGGAAACCACCTCATTTTCGGGGAATTTTATGTTTTACTTGTGTGGCATTTCCAAACTTGCCTAATCACTCAGAAGTGGCTGCGGGTGCTCTTTGTGTGCGTGTGCATTCTATTCCACATGTCTGGGCTGCTCTGCGTTCTCCAGGCTGACTGGACTTCTTGACCTGTAAAGGCCCTATTACCGCATGATGTTTTCTCCGGGGCTTTAATTTAAGTGTGGGAAGCCAAAGGCTACAGGCTGCCATTGCACAAAGGGAAAGAAATAAAATAAAGTATCTGGTCACACTCCTCGGCCACTTCCAAAATCAACTCATGAGAATTTCTTCTGAATATTCTCCACCATTCAAGTTATCTTCTAAACTTGTTTATTTTCTATCAAATTACATGGGAATGGTTGAAAAAATGTGGGAGAGGTTTTTGGCACAGCACCAGGTTGAATGCTAAGCTGTACTGTTTCCAGTGTAGCTATATTTTTCTGCAGACCAAATGCAGCTACCTTGACTTGATTGCTCTTTTAAATGTTCACTGAGTTCAACAGTCCTCTTTCAGAAGTAAATTCCAGTCCAACTCTCTTTCTTTGTCTTCACGTGAACTTCAGTTTAACACAGCCATTTTAAGCCCTTAATGCTGACACTGAGTCAGTGCTCGCTACTGTCCCCAGAACCTGGTGGACTGGCGAACAGGGCACCTGACAGAAGGCAGACCTGAGGTAACAGGTGAAGTCAGGAGGGCCTGACGCAAAAAGCCATGCCTGAGAACCCCCATGTTTTGTCTGCTTCAGTTTCAGTTGAAATCTTTCTCACTGAAAGCCAGACTGAGGCTCCGTCATGAGAGAATGTGCTGCAGTCAATTGCCAAATCATTGCATAGCAGTGCTCTGGCATTTGAGCTTACATTTCTCCATTTTTCAAACAAGTTATGCAAGTTTCTAGGGAAACAAAATAGATGCATGTGGGATTTTGGTACTCTATCAAGCTAGAACCTACCCAAATCTTAAAACTGGACATCTTTGTAAGATATCCAGATGCAAAATAGGATAGGTCATGACAAACCACATCTACTGGTGTTTTTCTCTTGACACCACTATGAAACGTATAGGTATAGGATAAGTGGGCTGAATTAACTTAGAGGAACTTACTTCTGAGTAGAGGTTTGCAGACCTGCTCTGCTGCTGCATATCTTATCCATTCCTTCCACACCAGATGTTTTCCTCTACCAAACTCAAAGGTTGCATTTCATTCTTCCACTGTATGCTCAATCAAGTCATATGGCTACTAGCCTCCAGGAGTATGTGACAATCAGTTGGGAGTCTCTTTAAGATCAATACAACTAAGGCAAAAGCAGATGTGTCCTTATAATTTACTCAGAGACATGACAGGTGTCCATTCAGGCCAAACACAGTGATATTTAGGGACTCAGGTGGCATTTTACTAGGTCCTCTGCATGAGGCAAGTTTACATGCACAGCCCTTGGGTTTTGGGTGCTGGACATGCATGTGGAAGGAAGTAAACCACAGGGCAGGAAACTGAAGGACAAGAGATGTAGGCTGTGTGCAAAGCAGTGAAACAGACGTCTGCAATTTCCAGGGTGAAAATCAAGTGGCTTCTACGGTAGCACTATGTGAACATGCATTTGATGCATGCTCTCTCTCCTCCTCTGCAAATATGGCAGTGAGAAGGAGACTGGAACTATATGCTTCTATTTTCATGCAACCACAGTTTGTTGTTTAATTGGCAGTAGGAGAAACTGCATTTAGTTAAAAGGATGGCTTGCCTGAACAATCTAAGATCAAACTATGGATTCTGATACTGGCCTGTTTGGATGTCACAGGAAGAACTTCACTTCCTAGCTTCGACAAAATGACAACCTTAACCAAACATGGAAGTGGGTGCTTTTGATCTCCTTGTGGTTAAATCAGAGCAAAGGGGAAAGAAGAACAGAGTTGTGCAAGTAATACTGGGGCTACCCTTGAAGACGGTCCGGATACTTCAGTTGGTTCAAAATAGAGCTGCCAGGCTGCTGATGGGGACTGGGCATTATGTTCACATGACTCCAGTCCTCCATCAGCTTCACTGGCTTCCCATTGAAGTCCGGGCCCAATTCAAGGTGGTGGTGATGGCCTAAAAAGCCCTAAATGGCTTGGGTCCTGGCTACTTGAAGGAGTGCTTACGTCCATATACGCCCGCCCGCCCCCTGAGATCTGCGGGAGAGGCCCTTCTCCGGGAACCCTCCGTGAAGGAAATTAGGAGGGTGAGTACTTGGAGGAGGGTTTTCTCTGTGGTGGCGCCCAATCTATAGAATGTGCTCCCCAGAGAGGTCCGCCTGGCGCTGTCGTTATTTGTTTTTTGGCGCCAGGCGAAGACCTTTTTATTCAAATGTTATTTTAATTGTTAATATTATTTATTCATTTTATTCTTTGGCCAGGGTGACTTAATTTATATTGTTAATTTATATTATTCTATTTTGAAGTTTATTTATGGTTGTGAGCCGCCCCGAGGCTTTGGCGAATGGGGCGGCATAGAAGTCTCATAAATAAATAAATAAATAAATAAATAAATAAATAAATAAATAAATAAATACTAAAGTGTGGATTAATGGTGTGTCCAAACCAGGTGGATGAGTTACTTTTTTTTGGGGACTCCTCTTCTTCGTAAAAAATAAACCAGACCAACCAAGCCAAACCAAATATGATACAATATATATTCAGCCCCCATCTCCCTCTATATATCTTATTTAATATTGTGCAGATATGACACTGTTCTACCTATTAAATACCAGCACTTGTTTCTGGTAAGCTCCAGGCACTTAAACTTCATGTAAGCATGTTTACTTGGTGTCCCGGCATGTGGGGAGTGGGGAAAGCAAGCGAGCAAAATTGAAATCCTTGATTTCATCACTGCTCCACTGTTGCTAAGCAGGTAGACATTTTGTAAGACAAAGGCACAGGGATTTAGGACCCAAAGTTTTGGACTGTGCTCCTTGGTAGCATTAAGGCTCTATTTAGTTGGAAGCCAATTGCTGTAGCAACTAAACATGCATGCTTATATAAAAACTATATTAATTAGCTGGAAATTTGATTTAAAACATTGGCATGCTATCAATGATTTAATCAGTATATGTGCATAATCGGGAAAGAACTCTAGAAGGAGCCATGGATTTGAATCCACCAAAATTACCAAGGGAATCCAAATGAGGTTTCGGCTCTTCCTACTGAGACAAAAGCCACCAGGTTGCCCTTGATGGGTGGTAAGGAACACCACAAAAGTTTAGGCAAACTCTGATCCTCAAACACTTAGTAGTTGTTTCTTCAATGCTGGCCTGCCTGGTTGGACAAGACTGAGTCAAGCTAAAGTAGATCTATTCTGGGCAATGAAAAAGCAACAACAGACAATGCACCACACACAGTTTGCTCTACTTGCTCTATTTCCCATCAAGTACAATTAAAACTCTCCCTGAGTGGCCTATCTGGGCAAGAACATTTTGTTCTCCAAGACATCAGAGCAGAGCAAGCGACAGCAGGCTCCCCACTGTGAGGGAATTCCAGATATAAATGGCCTTTTCCGCTACTGTTCCTAGAGGTTAACATAACATTACCATGTATGTTTTCCGCTACGGTTTGCTGAGATCTATAATTCTGGGCTTAATTTCATTTCAAGCCTGTGTTCTGTTGTGTTACGCATCTGGAGGATCCATTTTACCCACTTTGTATAGCTAAATATAGCTAGATAGTTGGTAACTTGAGTAAATTTGCTGTGCAGCTTCCTGTGTCATCAGCACATTTTTAAAAGGTGCCAATGAGCAGGGTATCCAAAACTTCCCGTGATTTTCCTTCCTCTCGGCTCTCATCTTACACTACTCTGCAGTGACAGCTCCACTTTTTGTTTTCTGAAGAAATATAGAATTAAGTATGGCATGTTTCTTTTTCCAGATGATTTCCAGAGATTTTGTTGATCAATGTTTTATACCATTACAAGTCTTTTTGAAGTTCAGCTAACGTGCAAGTGGAAGAAGCTGGAAAGCATTGCCATCTACTGAATTTGTGCATGCATGCACACCTCAAGTGACTAAAAATGAACTTGAAAGGTCCTTTTGCAGAGAATCATAGCCACACAGATCAGAATATTATCTCATTTTCTTTTGTCTGTTTACATGCAATAGATTGCAAACCTCAAGGAAAAACATAGAATCGAACCTGCTGAAATTATGGTCTGAGTGTTTGAGAGAGCTGCCAAATCACCAATTTTACATGCCTATGAAAGGCGACAGATCCAAAGCCAGATCACCCAATAGCTAGAGATGTGGAGGCCTGTAAAAGAAAATGGAAAACTTCTTTGACCAAATGCTTCAATTTTTTTCCAGGCCTTCACATCTCTAGCAATGGTATCCAATGGCAACATAAGAAGTGGTAAATGATCACTTTCATATCATATCAGTCATAATCCAAAGCTTCATGGATGTCCCAATGCATATCTAAATGTTTCTTCTTCTCTATATTCTGTGCAGTGAAAAAGTATGTTGGATAAATCTGAAATGACTTCAGATTGCTATGAATTTAACCCATGGATTCCACAGCACAGCAAGTGTTTTTTCTGAGTCACACAGATTCCACAAACTTGTGGCTTTATCTATTTCTTTATTCATTCAGTTTTTATACTGCCCAATAGCCAAAGGCTGTCTTGGTGGTTAACAAAGTTAAGTATATAAGTTAAAACAAACAAGATAAAATCAACTTAAAACAACAAAGCCGCAACTAAAATTGAATCAGCATAGAAGTATAGCAGTGGTACAGATTAAAATGTAATTTTTAAAAAATGAAGTTAAAAAATAAACTGTTAAAATGCTGGAAGAATTGAAAGGTCTTCACTTGGTTCCAAAAAGAATATAAAGTAGGCACCAGGTCCACTTCTTTGGAAAGCTCATTCCACTACCAGGGAGCCATGACTGAAAAGGCTCTCCTCCTGGAGAAGGATCCCTGAAGATGGCCTCAAGATCTGGATAGGTCCACGTGGGAGGAGGTGATCCTTCAGATAACCTGCCCCCAACTTGATTAGGGCTTTCATTGTTAGTACCAACAGAATGTTAGTACTTTCTGGAACTGTATGCAACTGTAGTTATTTCCAAATACAAACGCTGCTGGAGAATATTTCAATAACCACACTATTTTAAAACACACAGAGACAGACACATGCTTGATGAATGTAATGCTGTAAACTGTCCAGAGAGTTTTAGCTATGGGGCACTACAGAAATAAAGTATTTCTAATCTCTCTTCTGCCCCTCTTGTGTAGCGATCTCCTTGCTACCTCCGCCACTGCCTTGTGTGTGCTAAGCTCATTGACTGGATGCTGAGTTAAGAATACATGCAAAATGTTCCACGCCACAAACATTTGGTTAATTTTGGCAGTCATTTTGTGGACGTTTCTGAAGGTGAGGGGAAATTTGAAGCTATCCATGAGTGGGGAACAGACTAAAACCCATGAAACATAATGGGAACAGATTTAGCAATGTCTATACCATCCCTGTTAAAGAGATATGAATTCGTGTGGTTTAGTGGTTAGCATGTCGGTTGTGATGTGGGAAGCAGTTTAAAACCTCTGGTTGATCCTGCAGGGTCTGCGGAAATTCATTGCGTATCAACAAATGAACAATCAGTCCACTGCAAATCAACGTCCAGCCTACAAGCAATGTAACAAGTCTCAGAAAAGAAGAAAAGGGAAGAAGAGAATGAGCTAAAGCAGAACGAGAAAAGATGCAAAACTGACAACACAAAACAATTTTTGTGCAAATCAGTTGTATTCCTTCTGTTCATACAATTGTAGAAACCTTGCCACGTAAATGCACGGAAGCTCCCTGTTTGTTAACAGGCACCTTCCCTGCCGCTGCCCACTTTGTTTTGTGCAAAGGTCCAGCATATTATTTATCCACTCTTTTGCCAAAGGAGATTTCTAGTGTTGCAGAACTGAGGTCCTTCTCATGGACTGAAAGCATGTGGTACTCCAAGAACAGATATTATTTAAGATATTTTATGCCACACTTCAATATAAAAATCCAGGTTAGTTTACATTAAAAGAAAATTTACAGAATCCAGTTAAAATAAAATGAAACCATCTCAGACAGCCATTCAAAAACAATATGAAATGAGATGAGATGAAACACAAACTCTCAATGAATAAAATAAAATAAAATAAAATAAAACCACTGATGATGAAAATTATGCCTAGATTATGTACTTTCCTGGTACAGAATTCTGAAACTGAGATGCTACCACTGTGAAGCCATCAGCAGATGGCTCTTTACTCAAAAGCTTAATGTAGTGAGCACAGACACAAAGTCAGTTACACTGATCCTAAAAAATGAAGGTAAAGACAAGTATTTGAATAATACAAGCATCACAGCACTAGTGTAACATATAATCTAGTTGCTGAATTCTGAATTAGTTTCTGAACTGTCTTCAAAGGAAGTCCCATGTAGAAAGTGTCACCATAATTTAATCTGGAGGTTACCAGAGCATGGAGAGAGTTGTTTTAATTTTCCAGTGTCCCCAAATTTTCGAAGCAGCTCACCAGGCAAAAGAAAGGCTGCTAATCCAAAATGTCCCCCATGGTATTTTCCTCCTTGAATTCCAGCCATGATATTTGTGGGCTGATCTGTCTAAATGCTAGTTTGAACTGAAATCTCTTGAAATTTTTGATACAAAGAGGAGATGGGAAACAGAAGATCTCTGCAAGCCAATTCCACATGGTTTTCAGTAAACATAGTTGGGTAATAGACTCTTGCAACATGACCCAATGCTATAGTGTGACAGAGAAATCACACAGGAACAGCCTTTATTGGTATCATAGCTGAATAACCATACAAACAGAAAGTGCTTCTATGTATCGAAAGTTGGGGAAAGTAATGCAAAATTACTGGAGCACTTCTTCACTCATTATCTTCTGACATAATGTGGTCTTCTAATTTTCCTGAAGAATTTCAGTCAAATTACTTAGGTCATTATTTTAAACAATCCCCCCCCCCCCCCACACACACACATAGGGGGATTCTCCATGAGAAGGGAAGAAAGTTGAAAGTTAGTCTGTGCTGGATGCTAAGGAAAGAACTTCACCAAGTCCTCCTCAGCAAGCCTTATCCAAGTCTGTGCCCTTCCATTGCAAGCATGCTTGCATACCTCTGCATCACAGTATCTCAAAGTCAATCAGAACAAACACTCACCTTCTCAGTTTCTGGCTTTTCTACATGAATCCATTAATGCACTGTATGTACTTTCAGTTCTGCTTGAGAACTGAGATCCAAGCACCACACAAAGAGCATTTCTTTCCTGCATTTCCATTACATAACCTCTGTGTGGCATTGTAGGACAGCAAAACAGCACAATTAAATGAGTAGAAAAAGTGGTTACTTTCACATTCTAAATAAATTTTCTCTGCCCTTAAAGAAGTGCTATTAAAAAACAAAGGTGAAATTTCAGGGTTAAGATGTTCTCTAAACAACCCTAATAATAATTACTCATTATTCCCAAAATGAGTGTGTAATACATGCCTTTTTTAGAAAGGTTTTTAAAACAATGAGTGAGAAACAGCTGTACCCTAAGATTCTTAAGATAAAACTCAGTTAATGAGATAATTTCAGATTTTATTGAGCTATTTTCCCTAGACTATCAGGTACTAGATGGGGAAGGTGATTTTAATACAGCATCTCAGTTATGGCCCTCTGGGAGAATGGGATTGTTGGGGTCTTTCCCACCTCTACTCTGCTACTGCAATATCTTTGTACCAATTCACAGAATTACATTAGTAATATGGATGGGCATGACATTCTGGAAACTGGAGGACATCTGGAACACACATCTGGAGGTCACTAAACTGAGGAAGGCTGCAATAATGGACACTCTCACCCCTTGGTCTGAAGTTGCCATGATTTGCAACTTCTCACTTGATAACTGTGGCTTTGGGTGCAGGTAGCAAAAGGCAGCAGGATAAGGACTAGCACCTCCCAAGGTCACACACACATGAACGGTGCTACTTTTGGGTACTGACCCAAAGCCTGGATATTGTGCATGGTAAAGCTGTGCCAGAGGATCAATGGCATTCTCATTAGGTGGATGGTTGATGGGTTGTTCATGGTAGATGGCTTTTGGTTCACAGCCATCTCTCTGTTAAAAGTCAAGCAGGTAGTCATTTAGGCTCGCAAACCAAAAAGGAGTTGGCCTCCCCTGGTCACACCAGACCCAATTCTCAGGTTTGAAGCATTTGGAGTTTTCTGTTCTGGAGGAACTCCTGGTAGGATGCACCTTCACCATGTACACACTAATTAGTTTTTTTTTACCGTGGAGGGCAGTGTAATTAGAGAATTAGCAAACAATGAGGTCAACATAGGATGATTTGTGGCATCAGCATCGGACAGAGACAGGAATTTGATTGGCAGTACTTTATTAAGTTTTGGCAGAATTGAGGGAGGCTGGGAGCTCTTTTATGAAGATTTTGCACATTAATCCAGGCTCTGGGTCTCATTAATACTGATGAGTGAAAGCAGTTAATTGAATTATGTATGAAGTAGTGCTGATTAAATAATATTTTACTCCTTGCTACAGAATTAGCTCTGCTGTATTAATGGGCACTGTTGTCTCTAGCTCTGAATGTCAGAGGGACCTTTCTCTTCAACCATGTGTTTTAACTTTTTAACCATCTGTTTCATTGTGCTGAATGCACACAAACCACTACCACACTCTTCTGTAGCATTCTGGTTCTCACTTGTCTCTTTTAAAATCACCCAAAGCCATAGATTTTAGGCAATTAAAAAATAATCTGCACAGAGTACACTACCTAAATACTCATATAAAGATGCAGACACCAATTAAACTCTAGACATAAAAGCTACTTTTTCCATAAAAGTACAACCTCCTGGTCTCAATACCTTCCTGTAATTAAGTCAAATTAAATGTAGGGGTGAGGGCAAATTCATCTGATTATATTTTTAATGTGAACTCATACACTGGATCAATAGTCCAGTGTATAAGAGGGAATTTAATGTCACAACGTATTGGAATACCTGCATGTATCACTGAACTCAACGGGGCTGAAAGATGGTCAGGGCTACAATGAATCAGGCTGTAATTAACACATGCTCTAAAAATATATCATACTTTATTTCCACTGGCAAGCTGTCAAGTTGACCTCATGGTCCTATTTTCCATGGATTTATCTAGAATGTATGTAGCATCCTTATAATTAGTTTTAAAATCTTTTATTGGCATGCTTAATGAAGAAAAGGGCATGAGTTCCTCTAAGCAGCAGCTTATAAAAAATAACAACCTCCAACAACATTTGGGCAAATGATTCTACCGTTCTTTCTCAGATTCAGAAAAATTCACAAATGAGAAATGCAGAATATGGATAACAAAAGATGTTGGAAACGTATTTTTATTTATTTTATTTAAAATATGTATATGCCTTCCTACTCGCAAAAAAGCCTCAGGACGGTTTACAATGTAATAGTGTCGTAATAGGTGGAAATAGATGGAGATGCCTCCCTTCCCTGCCTTCCCCTTTGTAAAACATTTGCCAACTTTTTTCCAAAGAAACTGGCCCATTGTAAAACAAATATCCTGTTGCACTTCAGCTGAGTCACTAATGCAATGCTTACAGGAGAACAGACCCTTGATCATCTCCACTAACGCCAATGAAATGACCCTCCAATGTCAGAAACCTAAAGTAGGGCAATATTTAATCTTCCCTGTGGCCTGTTCCTCCTTGCTTTGGCTCTCTGTTGTTCCATACATCCCCCTTTAACTCTCTGCTTCTGATTAGATACCAGCATGGCCCAACCAGAAGAGAGGGGAGGGGAGGGGAGGGCTGAGAAAGAAGCACTGGACATTGCCTCTGAACCCCAGTGGAGGTGAGAGAAGGATGGGGAAATGATCCAGTATGCCCATTGAGAGGAGTGAGAAAGTGGCTACATGGGCTTATTCATCATTGCAGCTGAATCCTTGCTTCCTTGCCTGTCTTTTTGCTAGCCCTTTAAACTACTATTAAATAAAAGCTTGCATAGTGTCTATACTGCAGACTACACAGGGGAAAATGTGAAGATCTAAGGCATGGATTGGAATGGATCTCGTCTTATAAGGGGTTTCCCCCCAATAGATGTCTTCAAGCCTCAGATGTTTTGCTATGTGACAGTCGTTTGGATGGAACCAGGTTCAAATCTTCCTGATCCATGAGAATCTATTTTCTTGGGTCTAGAGTTTTGCACCATGACTACGCTGGAAAGAGCTGGATTGACTTTTATAGTCCAGCTCATGGAGGCAGATGAGGCTGTGATTCAATGATGGGGTTTGTGTTTGTGGGAGGGTGTCAAATGCCAGCCTCCAGTTCTCATCTTTTGCATGAGCAGATCATGGTAAAAACAGCCCCTAAAAGGGACTATTCTCAGATTTCAGGTGTTCTGAAGGTGGTAACTCTACAGAAGAAGAAAATGGTGGCCCAAAATAGGGGAATATCTCCAAAAAAGGACACTGAAACCCAAAATGTAAGAATCAGATCAGAGGAATGAACTGATCATGCGATGATCCAAACCACTGTGGAAATGGCCAGAAAATCCTGCTGTTGCAAAAAAAATATCCCACTGCTTTTGTAGAATCATTTTGTAGAAGGCCTAAACATACAATCTAACTTTTCATCAAGGTAGAAGTACTTGCAAAATTAACAGGGAAAGTTTTACATATTTCTGATTTAGAACAGTGGCATTGCATTTGTATGCCACCCCATAGCCAAAGGCTCTTTGGTTAGCTCATAGTGCAATGTAACACAAATAAAAATAAATAACAATAAAAAACAAACCATAACACATAGTAAAATTAAAATACAATATAAATAAAAGGTAAAGGTTTCCCCATGACATTAAAGTCCAGTCATGCCTGACTCTAGGGGGCGGTGCTCATCCCCGTTTCCTAGCCGAGGGAGCCAGCGTTTGTCCGCTGACAGTCTCTGTGGTCATGCGGCCGGCATGACTAAACACCGAAGTGCACGGAACGCTGTTACCTGCCCACCGAAGTGGTACCTTTTTATCTACTTGCATTTGTATGCTTTTGGACTGCAAGGATGGCAGGAACTGGGAGAGTACAGGAGCTGACCCCATCTGCGGATTTGAACTGTTGACCATTCAATCAACCAGTCCAGCAGCTCAGCGGTTTAATACAACCATATAGATAGGAAATAGGAGGAAAATAAACACAATATAACCAATAACAATAAGCAATAAAACAATAAACCAGCAGCAAACGAATAGTCCAAAGTGAAAACAGATACTAAATAAAGAATTCTTGACTTAGTGCCAAAAGCAAGATAAAGTGTGTGCCAGTCACACCTCCCTTGTAAGAGAGTTCCAAAGGTGAGGTGCAACAACTGAGAAGGCCCTTTTCCTCACCAATTCCCCCCTCACCTCATTTGGGGGGGGGTCACAAAGGAGGTTCCTCCACTGATGACCTGAGTGGTCTGGGTAGGGATATATGGAGAAAGGTGTTCCTTTTGATATCCCGGTCCCAAGCTGTTTCAGGGTTTATATGTTAGTGTGAGCACTATGAATTGGGCCTGGGCAGTAACAAGCAGCCAATGCAATTGGTGGAGGACTGGCGTGATGTGTTCTCTAGGGCCAGTCCTAGTTGGTAGCCACACTGCTCTGTTTTGGATTAACTGAAGAGTCCAGACTGTCTTCAAAGACAGCCCAACGCAGAGTGCATTACAATAATCCAGGCAAGAGGTTACCAGTGTGTGGATAACTGTGGTGAAGCTTCGCTCATCCAAGTAGGAACACTGCTGGAAAATCAGCCTAAGCTGATAGAAGGTGCTCCTGGCCACCGAGGTCACCTGAGAGACAAGTGAAAGTTCAGGATCCAGGAGCACCCCCAAGCTACAAACCTTATCCTTTTGGGGGAGTGCAACCCCATCCAAGACTAGTTGAAAATTTCCCAGTTGGACAGACTGCCTACCAACAGAACCTCTGTCCTGTCTGGATTGAGCTTCAGTTTATTGGCCCTCATCCAGTCCATTACCGAGGCAAGGCACTGGTTCAGGACAGCCACTGCCTCTCCTGGGTCGGATGAAAATGAGAGGTAGAGCTGGGTATCATCAGCATACTGATGACGTTCCAGCCCATACCTCCGGATGACTCTGCCCAGTGTTTTCATATAGATGTTAGAGAGCATGGGGGGGGGGGGGGCAGAATGGAGACCTGTGGAACTCCATGGCACAAATGGCAAGGCACAGAGTGACCGTCCCTCAGCTCCACCACTGGATACAGTCAGCCAGACAGGAGTGAAACCACCGCAAAGCGGTGTCCCCAACTCCCAGTCCAGCCAACCTCTCCAGAAGGATCCCATGTTCAATGGTATCGAGAGCCACTGAGAGATCCAGGAAAATCAACAGGATCAGTTTAGATTGAAATGTTTACCATACTGTTCGATAACACAATTATTCAATGATTAATTTACAGGGAGAATAAAGATGTTTCTAGCTTGATACCAATTACCACAAATATATACATTCACAGAAATGCAACAATATAAAAACACCGCATGATTTGTAAATTCTTTTGACTCTGGTGTCAACTAACTCTGCCCATGTTTTATTCAACAGTATGTGCTCCACTGACAGTGTCCAGAGAGAAGCTGCACCAGTGGCTTGTGTTTTCTTAACAGCTTGTTCTGATTTAATGAAGTACATTTTCAGAGGCTCTGACAAGGGATAGTTATGCAAATCTCAAATTATGCTGATAACAAAGTCTGAAAAAAGAGGAGTGCATTTTCTGGTTCCCACAATAATGAACGTAAAATGCCTCATGCGGACTTTGGCACAGGTTACAAATCAAACTTGCCTATTTCTGATTAAACCCACAGCCAATTTACCTGGCAGAAAAAGCATGGCTCTTCCAATAAGGCCCTGCCTTTGGACTCATTATTTACCATTCTTGTCCTTCTGACTGGGACCCTCCTCTCCTGACGTCCCTTTGCTGACTCCCTGCCCACTCCTGGAGCACAGGCAAATGTGTTGCCCTTACCTTCAAAGCCCTCTGTGACCTGGTTCCTTCTTGTCTCTCTGCTCTTAGACCCCAGCATGTGCCTTCCACTGACCCTTGTTCATGACCTTCACTTTCATGACCTTCAGCTGCACAAAGGTTCCTTCCCTTGAAATAACTCTACACAGCCTCCCTTGCTCCCTCCATGCCTAAACCTGCCTCCCAGATCCCATCACATGATCACCTACTTATTCCCCGTAGTCCCCCTGCAGAACGTGACATTTTGTTTGTATTTACAACCACAAACATATGCAACAACAGGTACACAACATGTAGGAATGTTTCATAACTTCCCACATCTGCATTTCTGCTTGACAGTGTGCACTTGTCCAAATGCCCACCCCCTGCTTTTACATTCTCAGGCTTTTGCCCATGCAGGAAAATGTACATTTGAAAAATGCATATTTTTACAAATAGGAAATGAAAAAGAGACCAAAGGAGCTTTGTGGAAGAATTCAGCAAACCTCAAGAAACTCAGACATGGCATGTTTGCTCATCCTAACTCAAAACTGACCTCAGGAAGTCTTTGGGTTATCCACTTAGTCCCTAACCCTGATGATAACCAAGCCAAACCACATGTAATTAAAGCAATGATAAGGTCTTCCCCTCCCACATTCCATTCTTGTTTTTCTGTATGTAATTTATTTATTTATTTATTTATTTATTTATTTATTTATTTATTAAAACATTTCTATGCCGCCCCTTGCCGAAGCCTCGGGGCAGCTTACAACACAATAAAATACAATAAAATACAAAAATAACAATATAAAATTAAAATTAACAATATAAAATAAATAAAAATATAAAAGCAGTCACCCTGGCCAGATAAATAAGCAAATATTGTTAACAATTAAAATGACGTTTAAATAAAAAGGTCTTCGCCTGGCGCCGAAAAACAAATAACGACGGTGCCAGGCGGACCTCTCTGGGGAGCGCATTCCATAGATTGGGTGCCACCGCAGAGAAAGCCCTCCTCCGAGTACCTACCCTCCTAATTTCCTTCATGGAGGGTTCCCGGAGAAGGGCCTCTCCCGCAGATCTCAGGGTGCGGGTGGGCATATATGGACGTAAGCGCTCCTTCAGGTAGCCAGGACCCAAGCCGTTTAGGGCTTTATAGGTCATAACCAACACCTTGAATTGGGCCCGGACTTCAATGGGAAGCCAGTGAAGCTGACGGAGGACTGGAGTCATGTGAACATAACGCCCCGTCCCCGTCAGCAACCTGGCAGCTCTATTTTGAACCAATTGAAGTATCCGGATCGTCTTCAACGGAAGCCCCACGTATCATATGTATCATATGTATCATAGATAAAAGTCCCTATGGCAGGAACACATCATACCTTCTCTTTGTAAGGGGTTCTCCTGGGGCCTCTCCTGTCTTCGTAGGCTACCAATGCATGGGCATGCCCCTGAGTGAGGGTAGACTGAAGCAAGCTCATGTAATAATATCCCTCATACAATCATTGGCATGCATGTGATGCTTATGCTTCAGTGAAATGGACTGCATGAGGCACGCAAGAATCTGAGGATACAAGCATCTATGGAGACAAACTGCATTCAAACCATCCTTGGGGATCCTTTTGGCTCAAAAGGTGGGGTCAAAATGCAATCCATTATTCCTTTCCATTTTGTATAGCACTGTGGTTGATTTAAAACTTGACAGGGTTGAAGTTCCCCATTAGTCTGTTTTATAGGTGCATTTCCACATAAACTGCTTTCCCTTGCTTGAGCCTACCCTGCCAATCTAAGGAACCAAGTAAATTAATCTAAAATTCTCAAAGACAAGCAAGTAAGTTACTATAAGTCGAAATTTACTGAGAGGCTGCTTAGTTTCCAGTTTCAGGATGTTTTTTTCCAAACCTTTGGACCTCTGCAGAAGACCACATCCATCTTCTGCAAATATACACACAGTAGAACTATTATTAGGAAGTCTGCAGAAATGCAATGCCCTCACAGTATCTGGCATATGGCTTGAGGATGTCTCAGCCAGTATTCCTGACAGTTCAAACACGTTTGGTTCTTAATTTAAAAAGTAATAATAATACAAATGAATTATCCATTTATTTTGCCCAAAACAAAGCTGATTCTCACTCAAAGCAAATTTTCTTGACTACAGACCCTCACTTATCCCCAGCAGGTAATCTTCCTAGGCATAACTAATTTGAAAGGGGAAAAATAATGAAGGCTGCTGAGTGCTTCAGGTCCCTGTTTACACATTAACCACTGAATTCAGCTTCTGGGTTGTTTTCATATTCAGTTGCTGAATCAGCTGTTGCCATAAGATGAAGCTAAGTCATCAGCCATCAGGAGAAAAAGGTGCAAAGTGGGACTAAGGCGGGACCAAGGCACTGTAACCTGTTGCACTCCTGAGCTTGGTGAATCTTCTGGGCCCTTGTTTTATAGGCCCTTTTCAGCATGACTAGTTCATTTATTTATTACATTTATATCCTGCTGTTTTTCTCAGACAGAACTCAAAGCAATTTGTACAATTCTGCTCCTCCTCCTCTCAGTCTTGTGCCCACCAGAACAACTTGATGAGGCAGGTTTGGGCTGAGAGCCTGTGGCTAGTCCAAAGCCACCCAGGTGGCTCCATGGCTAAGCAAAGACTAGAACCTAGCTCACCTGAGTCCCAGTCCAGTGCTCTTAACTACTATACCACACTGGCTCTCATGCCAATTTCTGACAGTGTATCACCCTCGCCCTCCTTGTACTCCTTATCCATGTGACAAGCCACTTTGGCAAGGCAGTCTACGGCCTGACTCACCTCATTCATTTTTCCATCTGTCCCTGTATTTTCTCCTTGTCAGGAAAGCTTTTCCTCTGCTTACTTGGCCTCACAAGTCCCTTGGGCTGTTTCCTCTCCTACCAGCCTATATGGGATTTTGACCTCAGCTTTCCCCTCAGTCTGTGAATCTAGTTCTGCCCCCTTGATCCAAAGGCATCAGTTCCTCTGATCTCATTGGAAGGAACTACTTGCCTGATGTAGGCCTGTGTCATTATGACAATCACTGGGGGAGGCTTGGTTGGTTGCACTGCAACAAAGAAGGGGGCATTTTGGGTTGTGGCACCCCCTTCTGGAATGGAATGTTCTTCCCCCTGGTATTTGGAGGGAATTAGCTATGGCATGCTTGAGATGCAAATTAAACACCCACCATACTAAATTAAATATATAACATACATATACTCTGTAGTCTATGACAGAGGCCCCAGCCCTTTTGGATTACTGACCAGATCTGGAATTTTGAATGTGTGTTGTGGGCATACTCACAAAATGGCTGTTGCAAAGATTAAATGACTGCCATGCTAGGGTGTGTCCAGTCACAAAGTACCCATTTCCACAAAGACAAAATGGGTGAGGCCAAAAAAAGAAAAGTTGCCCCCCAAAAGTACAAGACATAAGTGGTGACTGAGTGTCAAAATATATATCTGTTCTTTTGATCTCATGGTTTGCTGCTCCAACATCCATTTCACAAAAGGCAAACTGATGAGGTTCAGAGATAAATAACCAGGATAATGGTCTGATCCTGAACCATCCCTACAATGCATAAATAATACCTCAGAAAAATCCTCCAAAATCACACACAGTGGAAAACCTACCCATGCTACTCCTCCCTTCCTGCCCCGAAGAATGAAAGCGAGAGAGGAGAAAAAGAGAAAAGGAAAAAGGAAACAATCCATGGGCAAATCATCTGGCATTGCAAACTGCCTCTCACCATGCAAACACCCAGCCAGAACACAAAACCAAGACGGAACACACATCACAGCAAAGCGAATAAGCCACCCAACACACAGCACATGTAGGCAAAAGCACTGGTCTGAAGCCATCCACCATTTTTATTTTTGAAGGCTTACTCTAGGAAATGAAAAGATGCTCTGCTTTGCAGCGCAGCCACCTCCCACTTAAATAAATAAACAAACCCAAAATTGGAAGGGGCTGTCAGCTGGCAAGCACAGGGCTGCCTGTGGCCATTACGCTGGAGGCCCCAGATGTATCACAACCAGTTAAATGAGCCTATGACCAACCATTTTTGCAGTCCCACTAGCAGGCCATACAAGGATAAGGGTGTTTCAGATCATTTGGGGGCTCATGAATTCTTTTGAGGAGCTGGACACTTAACAAAGGTACCTTGCAGTTCTATGGGTCTCATTTGTTCCATCTTCAAAAGCACAAATTAAACGGCTGAAGCTTATCTTGCTCATCCCAGGGAAAGCGTCATCTCAAAGATGACTATGCAAAGGTTGATAACTTCTGTATTCTGAAATCTGAGTTAGATGCCTCTGTTCTTTCTATGCCTTTTCTCTACTGCTCTCTATATACTGTCTGCACTTTGATGCCGTGGACTGAACGTTTGGTTAGAAATAAGGGATGCAAGCATCCTATGATCTTAAGATTGCACCCTACTATAAGAATTATTCTCCATAAACCAAGAATGGAGTTGTTGCTGTAACATTTCCTTTGGGGATTGATTCCACCACTCATATCTAAAGAAACTAAACTTTAAAATTTCAAGCATTTCCCAATTCTTCACATTTGTATGGTGTGATCTTCTTCCCCCAAATTTATTTCTATCAATTTAAAAGCCATTTCCTCCTTTCCTGCTGTGAACTCCTTTGTTAACATTCCTCCACTCCCTTCCCCAAATGCTAGCAGCCTGTGCACTTGAGTTTTGGCATAATCCCTCAAAAGAAAGCCATTACTGAGTCCCATTAAAATCCTCTCCATTTCTCTCCAGGAGTCTTCACTGCAGCTGACTTTGGCTGGACTGTGTCTCCTTGCATTAAGTTATGGTTTAAAAGAAGAAGATTGCAATGGTTCTTTCTGTGAGAGGATCCATGGCACTTCCATTTCTGCTTGATATTGCTAATTGAAGCAACTGTCTTCAATTAGTAAACAGAATTATGTTTTGTTATTTAGAGCCAGCCTATGATTAAATAGCAAAAGTGAGAAGTGCTCAAGTGCTTCTCTACAAAAGGGCATTTATTGTTCACTCACTCACTCACTCACTCACTCACTCACTCACTCATTTATTTATTTATAAAATTTGTATGTCATCCAATTACTTGCATCTATGGATGGCTTACAACATAGATAAATTGACAATCCACTCTGGCTGCAAATTAATAAAATACAACAATAAAATTCAGCATTAAAACATATCAAAATATTGATTAAATAAAAAGGTCGTGACCTGGTGCAGAAAAACATATAATGACGGCGCCAGGCGGATCTCTCTGGGAAGCGCATTCCACAGTCGGGGCGCCACCACAGAGAAGGCCTTCCTCCGGGTACTCTGTCTCCTAACGTCTTTCACAGAGGGTTCCCAGAGGAGGGCTTCTGTTGCCGATCTCAAAGGTGGGAAGGCAAATAGGAAAAAATGCGTTCCTTTAGGTATCCTGGTCCCAAGCTGTTTAGGGCTTTATAGTTCATGATTCTTAGTAGTCTGCAGGCGCTTTACACAATGTTGCCCCCTGACCCATCCTCTCACATGCTTTCTAAACATTTCCACAGGGTTTTTTTCCCTGTTTAGAATGAGAAAAATGAAGTATTAAATTTCAGACGCAGAACAAAACAGAATGAAAAGTTTGCATTGTCTCAATTTTGCTATACTGCAGCTATACTCTGGTGCCACCATAAGGTTGTGCAATGGAACATACAGTGAGACAGAAAAAGAAAAACCCTGGAGAAAGTACACATGGAGAGGGCCAATCTTAATCCCACAAAGAATCGGGAAACAGAAGCCCTGGAAAAGAGATAGATTACCAACTAGTGTAGAGAAGCCCTTGATCTCTTCCCTCTTGGCAAGACTTCATAAAACATTTCTTTAGAGTATAGACATCAAGATAGCCAACTTCTGATCTGTAAGGAAGCTTATGTGAACATTTTCATCGGTTCTGACCCAGGGGGTTTAAAGTTTGCTGTGGAAATTTATTTAAAATGTACCCATACCCTCAATTATCATTTAAGTTTACTCTGAAGGTCTTATTTTTATCATTTCAGACTGATACCCTGAACAAGAACATCTCAATGCATGATTATGTTTCACAATAAGAATACCTTCCTATGCTATGATTTGGGGTCATGAGCTTGCACCTGCAAATTGCTCCAGTGTCCGAAGCCCACACAGAAGAGCAGTTTATAAAGCACGCTGCCTGCTTGTCAAACCTCCCTGAGTAGATATGCCAGGCACCCAAAAACGTGTACTTTTGCAATGTACTGGTGTTTAACAACAATCTCAAGCTGACATTTAAACAGACCATTACTGCTTCATTACTGCTATATTAAGTCATAAAAGAATTATCTCAAAATACTCTTAAATGCTCCAGTTAGCGCCACTCTAACCCTGTGTACAGGGCTGTAGTCTGAAGACAGAGCTGCGATGTGGGGGTAGCCTGACAGGCCTTTTATAGTAAGAAAAGCCATGTTGTGTCATGTCCTCCTTGTGTGTGTGTGTGTGTGTGTGTGTGTGTGTGTGTGTGTGTGTGTGAGAGAGAGAGAGAGAGAGAGAGAGAGAGAGAGAGAGAGAGAGAGAGAGAGAGAGAGATATTGAGATTGGAGAAGCTGCTAAGCCACACCTCACTCCACTCCAGCTCCACTGCCACCTTGGAAAAATAAACCTTTCTATTTGCCCAGTATTTTAATATTTAAAATTTTACTAGTTTTTAGTGTCATGCTTAGTCACATTTCACCTCATTTTATTTTATTATGTTGGTTGTATTCTTCTGTTTATTTATTGTAGTTTAATTATGTTGTAAGCCATCCTGAGACTCTGTTAAGGATGGGGTAGAAATACAGTAAATTAACAAATAAAAAATGCATTTGAAGGGAGAACTGGCAGGCAATTTGGGGCAGGAAACCAACACTCAGGTGGCACAACCATTTCCCTATTTTGCCATGTCTTTATCTGTATTTATTTCTTCTGAATGTGGCTTCTCTTATTTAAAAACACGGTCGAGTGACTGTTACATTTGCTATTCACATTTTTTCCACATGACACAGTGCACTGGGCCTTTTGTGGGCAGTGCTAATCTGGGGCTTGGGCTCACAAACTCCCCTTCCTCTGGCCCTACAGAGAAGCCCTGATCTGGGGAGGCAGGCCAAGCATGCTAGAATATTATCCTCCAAAGCTCTGACTACCAGCAACTCTTTAGCCTTTCCTCCTGGGCGTCTTTGCTCCAGCTCTCCGTCCATCATGTCCCTCCCTGGGGCTCCCACCTTCAGGCTTTTATCCCATGTCTTTGTTGAGGAGTTTCTTCCTTCTTCCTCAGACTCCCTGAGCCACTTCCAGACCCTTCGCCCCATATTTCTTTCCCCTCTCCTGCCATGGACTACTGTTGCTGGGCAACAAGGGGCATGTGGGGGATGGCAATGGCCCCACAGAAATGGAAATGGCAGATAAGTGCAGCCCATAGACTTGCAGCCCATGCTGGATTTGAAGACTGGGGGCAAAGGCAACTCAATGTCAATTATAGGGGGTTCAGAACAAGTAATTTATTAATAGCTAAAGGTTGTATTTACATTTAAAATGGAAAATCAAATTTAGTTCTTCCATCTTGGGCAAGTTTGTATCTCTCAGTCTTACTAACATTACAGGGTGGTTGAGTGGCTCAAAGGAGAGAGAACTGCATCACCATCCTCACAGTCATTATATCCCAACTTTTTTCCTCTTGCAAGGAACCCAAGGTGGCTTACACAGCTTTGCACTCCATTTTATCCTCACATTTTCTCCTTTGCACTCCATTTTATCCTCCTTGAGAAGGAGATTAGGCTGAAAGCGAGTGGCTGGTCCAAAGTCTTTCAGTGAGCTCCATGGCTGAGTTGAGGTCCCCAGTCTCACTACCACACCCTAACCCATAGTTAGCTGCCCTCTGCCCACACTATGCCTTGAGCTTCGTGGAGAAAAGCTGGGATAGACATGATAGTGATGGTGACAAAAACGATGGCAATTGCAACAGCAATGACCACATAGAATTGACAGGATCCATTTCAGAACATTCTGCAGCTGCAGACGAGGAAGGGGAAAGAAGGATTGGGAGTGATCACTAAATGCTAATAAGAAGGGAACAGAGTGAAGTATGTATTAGCACAGACATGGAAGAATGTTTCTGTGAGTGCTTCTAAGCTTAAGCACAATGGAGACATTTGCATGACATTAGACCACGGTATACAGTCTGCCAAGAAGCTTCTCAGTGTGTGTTTCGCATTCTTAGTCATGTTGCTGAAGTTCATAGTTCTCAGTCCACAGAAGTCCAGTGCAGCACAGTGTGAGCTTGGCCTGCCCCAGTCTCCCCAGGGCTCAAGAGTGCTCCTTCTCATGCACCCCCTTGACTTTGTGACACATTCACAGAATTTCCCAGGTAAAAAAAGAATTTGACTTCCCTGCCCACAGAGAGCTCCATGTGCCCACTGGAAACCGTCACACGCACACCATTTTTCTGAGGCTTTCTTCTAGTAATAGCACTGTTATAAATCTACATCCTTTCAAGGTTAAAAAATCACAATAGTTGCTCATAGGAAAATAAATAAATAAAAGAATTCAAACATAAATAAGAAATCTGTCTCTTGCCAGAACAATGAGATGCCTGTCTTGAGGGTTTTTCCTATGGAACATAAATAAGTCATAAGTCCTCCTGTTGATTTATTTCTACATCTTGATGGGGAAACAACCTTTATCATTCACAATGCAGCTCTCCCATCTCTTTGCATCATAAAAAGTGAATGAGTTATGCTTTCTCATAAAGCATAATTTATCTGTCTTGCTCTCCCTTTTCACCTCCAACCATGACGCTAAACCCTTACCATAGGTACATGATATTGTTTCCACCATATGGTCCAGATAATTAACATTACCAATAAGTACATTTAATAGACGTAGGAAACCTAAAGGACTTTTGAGTGGTACATTTCTAAGATGCAGGGCCTTGGAAGGAGCCACTGTGGTGTGCCAGACTATGTCTCTTGCTGGCTGACACTCTCAGCCTAGCCTCCCTCACAGGGTTGTTGGCAGGACTGAAAGGGAGGCAGAAGACCCATGGACCCTACTGGGAGCTCTGTCAAGAATGTATGAGTTGAGGGGATGATACAAAACATGGGACATGAAAATGCATTCCTCCTTAACTGACTCAATCTATAGCTCTAACTCACATTTGAATGAACACACACACACACACACACACACATATATATATATATAAAACATTTTTATGCCGCACCCATTGCAGAAGCCTCGGGGCAGTTTACAAAGAGAATAAATAAACATAGAATAGAATAACATTAAAAATTCGGAGTATCTCGGCCATAATTTAAAAACCAATAAATAAAAACAACCAATTAACAAGTAAAATATAGCTTAAATAAAAAGGTCTTGTCCTGGCGCCAAAAAACAAATAAAGACAGCACCAGGCTGACCTCTTTGGGGAGCGCATTCCATAGATGGGGTGCCCCCGCAGAGAAGGCCCTCCTCCGGGTACTCACCCTCCTAATATCCTTCACAGAGGGCTCCCGGAGAAGGGCCTCCCCCGCCGATCTCAGGGGGCAGGAGGGCATATATGGACACAAGCGCTCCTTTAGATAACCAGGTCCCAAGCCGTTGAGGGCTTTATAGGTGATAACCAACACCCTGAATTGGGCCCGGACTTCAATGGGGAGCCAGTGAAGCTGACAGAGAACTGGGGTTATATGAGAACAACGCCCAGTCCCCGTCAGCAACCTGGCAGCTCTATTTTGCACCAATTGAAGTATCCAGACTGTCTTCAAGGGCAGCCCCACGTAGAGGGTGTTACAGAAATCTAATCAGGAAGTTATCAATGCATGTGTCACAGTTACCAGGCAGTCGTTCTTCAGGTAGGGATGCAGCTGATGGATCAGCCGAAGCTGAAGGAAGGTGCTCCTCACCACTGCTGTTACTTGAGCTTCTAATGACAGCTCTGGGTTGAGGAGCACTCCCAAGCTGCAAATCCTGTCCCTAAGAGGGAGTGCAAATCCCTAAATATGTCAATTATATGTGGCCTAAAATTCTAGAAGCAGCAAACAGTACAAAAATGCATGCCAGACTCTTTATTTACTGTAAAATATTATACTTCATAAAGTTCATGGACCTGAATTATATTCAACATGGTTAGAAAAGTGCATATTAAAATTAAAATACTACTCTCCACTTGAATTTTTGCAGGCAGGATTCTCTCTGTCTCTGTCTCTGACTCACTCTCACACACACATTTACAGAGAGAGCAAGAGAAAGGAATGATACATATGAAGGTTGATAAAACCCACTCCGTTCACTATGATGCTCCCTTTCGTTCAATCCATACACCCTGATCATCACATACCACCCTCTTACCCACACATTCCCATTTACAGTCCTGCCTCAGTCCTGTCTTTCTCTCATCCATAGTTTCCCAAGACTTTCTAGAATTTTATAAATGCATTCAAGCAGCTAAGCCTTACTGAACTTCGTGGGACTTATTTTCAAATATGGATTGTGTTGTTAATCATCCAAAGCTAGAAATCCTACAGCCAATTGGTATAACGATTTCATGTAACACAGATTAAATTTGCCTCAGATTTTTTGTTATTCTTCCTTTTGTCAGGACAGGGCACAAATTAGCAAACCAATATACGGCTTTGCAAATCTATATATTCCAGGCTTTAATCTGATAACTCATCTCCTCGAATGACCATGGATTTGTCTTAGCCAACTGTGCAAGCTGCCATTGACTTCAAAGATGGCAGATGACAGACAGAAAATCGTAACAGGGCAGTAACTCTCGACTGAAAGTAGAAAAATGGGTTATCATACAGATATCTGTAGCTTGTGCTCCTTCTGATACTTCTTTGTTGACACAAAGTTTTGCAAATGTGTTCTCAAAATGCCCAAAATGCCAGTTACACCTAAAAACCCTAGATATTTACTGAGTGAACAGTATTAAAATTTCAGGATTTTTAGAAGCGTATACTGTAGGAATAACTCAATTCAAGTTGCATCAACCCAGATTCAGGCTGGACATCAGGAAAAGCTTCCTCACTGTCAGCAATATGACAGTGGAATCAGCTGCCTAGAGAGGTGGTGGGCTCTCCCACACTTGAGACATTCAAAAAGAAAATGGGCAGCCATCTGAGTGGGTGCTGGTATAAATTGGTGCCCTGCAACAGCAGGGGATGGACCTGATGGCCTTCAGGGCCTCTTCCAACTCTACTATTCCATGATTCTATGAACTTAGTTCTAAGAGAGACTATGCTTTTTAAGATATTCAATTGATTGAAATAACATCAGCTTAAGACAAGGTGTATTATGAGTTTTAAAATCCTGAAAAAATCAGATGTTTAAGAATTAAATTAGATTTTTTAAAGTTTTGCAATATTTCAATTATATTTCTGAGTTCAGTGAGCTTCTTTTTCACCTCACTGTTCATCTTGCCTTGTTCTTGTTTCCTCAGTGTGTTCTTATCTTTTATTTTTTGAAGTATGTGCATTTTCAAACATGGAAAATGGGCACTTTTCCATGTATGCACCCCAAATGTATACTCCCTCCTCACACAGCTACAGCATGACAATGCAGTTTGGGAGAGAAATGTACATTTTCAGAAGTGCACAATTTTGTATGTGAATGCAAGCTCAGTGAATTGGGAGAATTTCCCAGGAATTACGCTCTTGCTAACATTTGTAAACAGGACATGTTTGCATGGTTTGTAAACAGGAACAAAATCCCTCTACATCCCTACAGATAACCCAACAAACAATACACAGCACTGCCAGTCCTGTTTTTAGTTCTGATGACATACAAAAACAGGTTACAAGAAAACCTTATTTTGTTATTATCAAGGGCAGCAAAAGATGGAAATAGCTTGGTTACAGGAAAACAAGCCAGGGATATAGAGTAGGTGGGTAGTTTTCCAAAATGTGGACAGTATTTTTAGCTGAAAAATCAAAATAGCAAAATAGCATGATAGAGTCATCGGAGGAAAAAGAGGAAAAACAGTTTACAGAAATTCAGCCTCCCTTTTTAGCTTTTATTAAGCATTTATTTTATTAGTTCCACTGAACAGCATCCAGGAAGTAAGCTTATTTCTGTATGGAAATACTAGCTTGGAAGAGGACAAAATGAAGAAGTAGTGTTATTGATATCAACAGAAAATGGAACTTATTTCAAAATTATTTCATCTATCCTACAATCTCTCATAACTACCAGCTTGATTTCACAAAAAATATAACACAAAATGCATTATGTACTGTTGACATTTAGACTATGTGTTAAAATGATTGTGTACTTTAGAACAAAATTAAAAACCTATATAAAACACTAAATTAAGTTAACATATGGAAATTTAAATTTAATGCAAATAAGCACATTCAAAAGATGCTACATAAGACAGAACCACAGGGGAAATATTTGACATGCTGGGGTTAATAAATGCGAATTACATAATAAAAGAGCAATCCTAACAATGGGGTGGGGATTGAAGTAGCAGACAGTTAGGGACTTGCTCTGATATATGCCTTTTTATACCCTCCAGCTACCCACACTCTGAAATGCTTTGTTGCAAATGATGAACACTCCTCAACAGTAAGCACGAATATTTGCTTGCCATGTTATGGAGAACTACCAACCCTTACTTCTAGAACATTCTGAACAATCCCAGTCTCATGCTATGTATCCATGGATTTGACTGCCATGAAAGTGATCCTGCTAAGTTTCTCTGCATTCGTACAGAGAGCACCAAATTTGTTCACTCTTAGCAAATATAATTCTACAGAAGGCTACATGGGCTGCCTCGTGAGAGGCTTTAAATTGCATAAAGAATTCTAATTCAGTTGTTAACCAATATGTTTTATTTCTTATAAAGAAAGCAGCTAACATACATGTCTTTTCAGGAAACATGAGAATTGCGAACCAGCAACCCTATATCATTTGATTTAAATCGAATCAGTATTTTTGATGGTTTGTTGGATGATTAAAAGGCTTAAATAGGAATTTAAATAGTCTTGATTTAGACCTATCCACACTCATATTGAATGTACATTATTTCAGTCACAAAAAGTAGCATACAAATAGTAAAATATTAATACAATAAAATGAGTGAAAACACAGCAGGAGTAATTCTAGTACTTAAGGAATTATAATGCAGGAAAATCAATAAGGGAAATAAAAAATTCTAAACAAAATTAGAAAAAAATATAATTCATTAATACTCACTAATCTCAGTTTGCATAGGATTGTTGTAACAGCACAAAAGGTTGTCACTTTTGGAGTGACTTTTGGGTCATGATCTGAGGAAAAAATATGCGAGGAGAAGGTCATCTGCTCTCCCTGGGATCTGCTGTATAATGGAAGTTAAAAGGGAATACCTGCAGTTTCCACTTCTCCCTTCCCACAGGGGCACACCTGTTTCTGATACAGCTTCCCTTTGACTCTTCCATCTGGTAAGGCTGAGAGTAGTACGTTAAACCTTGCCTCAGCAAAAGCTTTCCTGAATTTTGGGATATGCAAACAGGTATTTTGCAGGTAAAAATGCTATTTGCCCTATTCTCAGGTATCTGTGTACAAATGCAGGAGGGGCTGGTGGCCCGGGTGCCAGCAGGCTCCACATCCATTGCCATGTGGAGCTCAAGTTTATTCTGAGCTTTACAAGAGCCATTTGTGGTGCTGAACTCCTCCATGGAGCACCATGGACAGCTCTTATAGACCTCAGGAAAAAATCTGCAATGACTAAAGAAGCACCAGCCTACCCTGGACAAACATCTACCTGGATGAAGCTGTCCTTAGATTAAGCCCTTCAATCACCACAAGGGTTTCCAGACTGCTTGTTTCAGTGCCTACCAGGCACTAATGCCACGGTAACACAGAAAGCTACAAGAAGTGAACACTCACACCAGGGAGTCCATTTCTTCTATTACTTTATTTTAATTTATACCCCAGTTAACCAATTCAAAGCGCACATTAAAAATCCTGGAAGCTTGACTTCCCCTAGGGAATTCTAAACCCTTTAGCAGATTGTCTGAGAGCAGTGAACGCAGTGTGCTTTGGGGTGCTGTGTGTTTAGCCCAGCTGAATTAAAAATTAAAAAACAGAAGGACTAAATGGCAAGCACAATGCCAAAAAGAAAAAGAAGTCTCAGTGCAGCAAGCACTCACAAGCACCCCAAAGAACACTATTTGTATCAGAGGAACTTTGCTGGCTGGCTGGCATGCGCATTGGGCACTGTGGATTTAACTGGCATTACCTTGACACTCCAGCTCAAGGAACCATTTTGGCTTTGAAAGGTAGAGCCTGAAAAGCTGCCAGGAATGTCATTAAGGCTCCAGAACAGCAGAGGCACAGAAGGCATGCAATATATGCCCTCCCTCCTTGATTAGCTTTAAGGCAGTTGTTTCCTGTGTCCATGGAAAACATGCAAACACTGCTGGATTGCAACGCTGCTACGAAGCCAACCAATCCGTGAAGGTACCCTTGAACTGGCTGTTCATTTATTTAATTGAGTTATGTCTTACATTCAATACTGTCCAATAGTGAAAGCTATCTGGATAGTTTATAAGGATTAACCCCTCCCCAGCAAATCACAATATAATAATAAAATATAAAACTCTTTACATACAAAAATATAAATCAATTTTACAATTTACAATAATGAAACTCCAAAATAAAGCCTAGTAACATTCTTAGGAGCAGAAGAAATTCTTGAAGATGACAATGACATTGTCGGTACCAGGTGCACCTCATTGGAGAGAGTGTCCCATAAACAGAGGGCCACCACCAAGGAGATCATCCTCCAAATCTCCCTCAGAGAGACCACCTGAGGGATGGTCTCAGGTGGTGGTCCTGGCTTACAAGATTCTTCACACTGAGAGAGGTGGTCCATCAGGCACCAGGCTTTTGAGGTGCAAAAGAATTTATCCTTCAAAACCAGCTCCATGAATTGGCCACAGAATTCACAGGAAGACAGTGCTAGTGGGCTAGAATCAATGCTTGTTTATTTTACACCTTCTGGTCCCTTCTTCTAGTCATCAAAGCAAGCTCAAGCCTGATGCACCAAATCCCCATCTGCCAACTGATCAAGGAGCAAAGAAATGCCCTGAGCTTTGATTCATTCTTCAGAGCCAAATATATTTTTTGGGGCTTTGTTTTGACCCATCATACCTAGCCTCTGAACGTGTAGTCAAATTTTGCAACTGCTTTGGAATTCAGGCAGCCAGGGTTCATTTGTTCTACTTCAGCATCCATTGCTCTGGTGTGCCCCAGGGCCTGACTGACTTTAGTATCATGCCTCATGACTCATTCCTATCACAACTTTCTGTTCCACTCTGGTGCCATCCTGTGTTTCCTGGCCCAGAGTTCTCCATTGTGCTCTCTAACTGAAATCACCTCTTTACTGTATTTCCCAGATCTGATACCGTCTGCATGCAGAGGAAAAATGAGAATGAGAGCAAGCGAGTGAGTGAGCATTTCACCAACCCCGGCAAAGTAGCCGTGTCGTTCCAAAGTTGGCTTCCAAACATGTTAGGAATGCAGTTTATCCCCCACAGTAGTCTGCAACTTCTCTGTGTTGTCAGCTTTGTATCCAAGAGAGGAGATCACAAAGCAAGTTAAAATATTGGGAATTGGCAACATCTTGAGCTGAATGCATTATTTCTGAATTTCACTGAGAAGAAAGACCCAGTGACAAGTCACTCCATCTAAATCTATGTTCACACATACTTGGGTGTTTCCAGGGCCCCTTATAACAGCTTAGGCTCCATCGCTGCTCCCAGCCTCGCTGGTTCACAAGACGTTGTTCAGCCTCTGTTTTCAGAATAGGGCATCCAGGAGTGCCTTAAGAAGATCAAGGCCATTGCCACATTTTGGAATGTGGCTCTAAAGCTGACCAAACTGAGCGGCAGAATTTTTCTAACCTTCTGCAACTACAAATAAGTCCTCTGGGATCTTCTTCCTCTGGAATCTAATTTGATTTAAATCTAGTTGGATCTAATTTCCCCAATTATTCCCCACTTTGGCAAGATCATAGAACATAAATTCTCTGTATGCCCACTACCACACCTCTGACTAAAGGCTTCCTTTTATGTGTGTATGTATGTATGTATGTATGTATTTAAAACTTTTATATACTGTCCCATCACTGATATTTCAGGATGGTTTACAATTTATTTATTTACAGTATTTTTACCCTGTCCTTAACGTCTCAGGACGGCTTACAAATATAACAATAAATAGTTAAACATAACTATAAATAAACAAAACAAATACAACAAACATAATAAAATAAAATAAAATAAAGTGAAATGTGACTAAGCATGACCATTAAAAATTAGTTAAAATATTTAAATATTAAAATGCTGGGCAAACAAAAAGGTTCTTACCTGGTGTGGAAACGAATATAATGTTGAATATGTAAGAATATAACTCCCTTAGCCTTGCATCAATCATTACATGTCTATACATTATACATGTACATTATGTGTCTGTGAAAAAGGATGCATGGCAACACTTCCAGGGGTGTAAATAGGCCCAATATTGGGCAGCCATAATATCTCGCACTTTAAGCACAGTTACAAGTCTGAGGGGGAGCCCTGAAAAAGACTCATCAGTGCCCCCCAGATACTGCCCTCCATAGGTTTACCAGAGTGCCAGGCCACTCTGGAGGAATTAAAATGGTGACAGAAATGAATCCATCCTGTCTGCATCAGGCATATGACGGGCCTGGTGATGGCGGTGGCCAAGCCCGCTGGGGCCACAGGGCCTTAATGCTCACACCAGCATGCCATGTGTCAAGGCTGGTCCTGATCTGAACTGCAGGGCACATCCCAGCCTGCACCCAAGGATGGGTGCCACAACACGACCAAGGAGCACATGTGCCCAGGTGACTGGCTGTTGCCAAAAGAAAGGCCTCCCACTCGAGCCACAGGAGGGATCAGCCTGGGATTGCACTTGGCTAATTCCCATAATACAGTAGGATTTAAGCTCTCTAAGGCCAAGGATCTGTAAATCCCTAATGGACTCCTACAAGGAATTGTTGCTCTAAGGAAGAGAGTGTAATGGGGCTTGCAGGTTGAATTCTGCCTTGTCCGCCACACAAAAATGAGCAACAATCGGCCATAATAATCCACTAAACTTTGCATTTGATAAAACATAATTAAAAGAACACAGAGCTTTTGGCAATCTATAAGCACAACATGTGCTAAAAATCCTATTATTCTGTATTTAAGTAATAAACCCTAATGGTTTCTCAATGGTGCCTTAGCAAATGCGAGTAAACATTTATTTCTGCTGAATGCAGATATGCAGACGACTCCTGCCATTCTCTATACACTAATATGCACACACCACAGGAAGACTGCCATGCACAGACTGGTAAATCAGGGTGCTAACAGTTAAACAACCTCATAGGCCTTGGCTTCAGTGACTTGTAACCTGGGCTGGCATTTGGGAAATAACGCCTAAAAAAATGCCATGCAAATGAAAGACGAACTATGGGCAGTCATGCTGAAAAATCTCTCTTACACTGTATATCGATGAAGTCAACAAAATTATGACTGGAATTGGAAGCCCGAAGAATGATAAAAATGCCAGGAGCATCCTTTGTCTCAGGCATTAAACACCTCCTGAACCCAACCAGTCAATCCCCTTCTGCAAGATGCCACTAGACATGAAAGGCAAGGGCTTGTCATTGGGCTACAGTAACTGAAACACGCCCTTTAAAGCAAGATGAGATCGGAACAGACAAACATACTTGGTGTCTACCCCACCTCCACATGCTTCATGTGCTGGTGACATGTTGGGACAGCTCCATGGTCTGAACATTTGGCATGAATATTGAGATCTCCCACCAGCAGCCTGTAACTCCTCAATGCCAAACACAAGGTTATATCAATCAGCTCAAGCAGGCAGATTGTTAGGAAGCAGGGTGATTTCTGTGCTAGCGTTTTGTCTGTGGAGGAGAGAGATTATCACTGCAAGTCATCCCAAGGCATTAAGTGTGACTTTAGCTAGAGCTTGGCTCCACAAAAAGGCAAGAACTATTGCGGCCTCTTAAAGATGAACTGGTGGCACAACTTTCCATAGTCAAAGGCCAGCCTAACACAGGAAATCTGGCTAGCATGTTAACCAGCACTCTGTTGCCCAAGTTGCATATTCTGAAATGACCAGTTAAGTGCCCAGTTTGAGGAGGAAAAAAGTGCAAAATGAATTCTTAGTTGCACCAGCATTATATGCAAGAGCCTTGCAGAAGGCTGTTAGAAAAGGAAATTAAAATGGCAGCTGAAGATACTGCTTTTCAGGGTGGGTTTTTTTTTCTTTTGAGTTCCTTACTTTGGGTGGTGCTCATGTCCTGTGGCTCCAGCTTCTGTACATAATGCAAAATTCACTGTACAAAATGGCAGATCATAGCACTAGGGGAGCAATTACTGCTACCACCGTCCATCTTATGCAAAACTCCAAATTATAAGGCGAGGTGTCACAGCAAGCAAAACACTGATCTGAGATAATTAATTCCAATAAAATTCCTGTCCCACATGCCGAATGATGGCAGATGCCCTGATTGAAGTTCATTTTTGGGATATTAGCATAGAAAAGCTTGCTGGGGCCTTTGAGACCAGACAGCTGAATCAAAGTAAGGAGTGCTGATCCATATAGCAGCCCCCCCATGAGCAGCCTGTCTGTGCAAGAAGCAAGGAACAGACGGCAAAACCACATGACTTACTTGACAGCCTCCAAATTCTAGAAAAGATAGACTTCAGTCAAGTTTTAAAATTGCCCTCTCTGTGCTTTAGGAGGAAAATGCTTTCTGCACAGTGCTGCTCTAAATTATGCTGATCAGTTCATGGTACGGCACTGTCACAATGATGCTAATCTGTGCCTTGCTTTCAGTTTATGCAGCCTTTGTAAAGTGGAAGAAATGGCATTCGTATTGCCAAATGTTTTGGCTGCATTTCCAAAACCACTTAATAGCAAAAATATCCATAATTGGGTGGAACGCCTTGAAGGAAATGTCATCAGGGCGACCACCTTTGCTTTTGAGCAAGATGCCTTCCCAGAAAATCATTCTCCTCGAAAACTCTTTCCTTTCTACTGCAAACCTTGTGCTGAAATGATGTCAGCACCTAGGACAGTGGCTTGGAAAGCAGCCTGTTGGGTCGACTCTAGGACAGATTACTGTAATGTGACAAGTGGGAACCCATGGGGAGGTGCAAGTGATTGGGATATGAATAGCAGCCTGTTTCTCCTCAGAGGAGGAGGTGGGCAAGTTTCCTGTCTGCGCATCAAGGGAAAATACCAGCACAGTCAAACATTCACTTTCCTCCTCATAATATGCAAAGCCACTCTCGGCTAAACTGTTAATAATCCATTCACACACTGCAGCACGGCGGGGTTCTGAAAAACAATCTGCTTCCTGCAGGGCCATATGAATGATGGGCGCATTTGGCATGACGTGCACAGAGCTGGTTTGCCTAATGGGTGGGGTGCGGGGCTGATCCTTAATGGAAAGGCACCAAACTTCCCCGACCACTTTCCATATTTCACTAAGGACAAGTCCTAAAACACAAACACCGTTTATCTATAGATTTCTATCAAGCCTTTTTGGAGTTTGAGATGGCTTAGAAATGTTGAAAACAACAACTTTTCCTAACAGCTAAACATCACAACAGAGATACTTTCAACAGCTGTTCAAACAAAAGTGGCCCAAATGGCTAAAACCTACAAATGCCAACCTGCTCCCTGTGTAATACGACTTCTCACTAACCACTAGAAGTGTTTTAGCCAGCATCAGACCAGGTTTTCCTTAAGGGGAAGGGCTGTAGCTTAGGTGCAGAGTGTGCTTTTCATGAGGCAGTCCCAGGTTCAGGCCCAGCAGCCCCGGCTGCAGCATCTTCTGCCTGACACCTTGCCGACCATCACAGAACAAAACAAAAGCACTGTACTGCAGTGCCCTACAGGAAGCAATGTTACAAGGCAACCTTGCATGTAGTCTCATTTCGTGTATTCCTGGACAGCCAAAACAAAGCCGACAACTCTCTGGAGAAGATACGTTTCCTGACCAGACCTTGAGGATCTTGCTTGCCCCCATGAACCTGGCTCTTCCAACACTGGAGGTACACTGGGGATTGGGGGAGAAGCCCACACGCCAACTGCTACCCCTCGCCTGGGCTGGTGGTGGAGATGAGCAGCTTCTGTGCCTGATGAACATATAGCGGGAGAAGAGGCAGAGAAAGCCTGGAGGTTTCTATTGCCCCTTACCAGTGCTGAGCTGGAAGGAACAGGCAGAGGCATCTCTGCTCACCCTGCACATCATGCCATGTTTCAAAGAGGGCCAGTACAAACCCCATTCCTTCAGGCAGGCCAAGTCCTGGTGGTGAGGCAGCTCATTTTTATGACCCAGCCGTTAAACATACATCCTAGAATTTGATGGAATCTTTAAGGTTACTCAGATTCTCCAAGCAGAATTGAGAAAAGGAACGGGTTGCCAAAATAATCATGCAATATGTAGTCTTTAATGGGATGTGCAATTCCAGTCGGAATGAGATTGCATTTCTGCATTTCCACAGTGGTATGCTACTCAGCAATATGATCCTCCCCTACACTTTTTCATTCTATAATTATGCTTTCAGTTATTTACTTTCCATGCCGCATTCTGCTTTCCAGTATCTTTGGGAGGTAGAAGCCAGCTATTCACAACTGGGCCATAATAAACTGCTTGAGGTTGACTTAACTGCTCCCAAGGCTGAAAGCAATGCACCACCAGAAACACTGCTGTGGTGCTCTGCCTTATTAACTACTCCTCTCTGGTATTGACCTGAAAGGCTCTGTAAGTAGATCTGTGTCAATCCCATTCACCGGCTGCTTCTGTTAGGATTTTGTGGATACAGCTGTTTATTACTCCAGAGGTCTTCAACCTTTCTGGGTTGGTGGGCACATTTGACATGCTGAGCAAAGGTAGCAGGGATGCCATGGGGGTGGCATGCTCATTCATAATATGCCTGCCCTGGCCATTCACAAAACACATGTTGCCAGTTTCTCAGAAGGCAAACTGGCGAGGGAAAACAAATATCCAAAACTAGGTAGCTGGCAGAGGGGTATTATACACTCCAAAATACAAAACAGCTCTTTTAAACCCAAGGAATAGCCATACTGGAGAGTGGCACTTGGCTTTGCGGCAATCCAGCTTCCTGGCAAGACATGGCAGAGGAAGAAATAAAATACAGATCAGGATGGGCTGGGAGAGGGCATTACAAGAGGTGTGAGCAGGCATATTGGAGTCCACAAGCAAACTCCACATTTATTTGATTTGCCATAAGCCACCTTGAGGGCTCGACTTGGATCAAAATCAGAGGAGAGAGAAACATTCAGTACTCTGATAATCCCATCCTTCCTTTAGTGCCTTAAATTTCCAAGCACAATTCAACACACTCATTATCACCATTTAAGTCTTTAAAAACTTCTGACCATTTCCCCTCATTTGAGATGTACATCTTCCAGCTTTACTCTGAAACACTTTTGATGAGAATACAAGATATGTCCTTCTCTGGGGTCGCATCCAGACTATGAACCACTCTGCCTGTGTAGTCAATTCTTTCTTTGTTGCCATTATGTTGCCTTTGGAAAACATTTCTGTTTAGCTAGGAGTTCATCCTACATACCGAATAATTCTCTGGCTTATTTGATATTTCTTCCCACTTCCTTCTGAATGCTTGAGTTTTAATAATGGTTTTATGATTTCATATTATGCATTTATTTAACTGATTCTCTTGCTCTTTCTGAGCAACCTTGAAAACAACATATCAGAAATACTCCATGGCAGTATCCCAGGAAGAACCATGCCTTCGTAGCAGCTCTCCCACTCTCTCTGTTGCAGGGGCCAGAGGCTGAACCTTTATCACAGAGGAAGCCCTCGAATGAGAAGTGCAATTTCTGGATTGGGAGAGGCAGGTGGAGCTCTCACCTGCCAGTGCTGCTGCCCTGCCCATTCGACTCATCTCTGCCAGCTGCTAGTAGTTGCCATATAACTGCTTGTTCATAATTGTTCATCTTTATCTTTCTACCTTGTAATAAGCATATCAATTGTGACTTTCTTCAGATCCTTAATTTTGCTTTGAAATATTCTTTTGTGTTAGAAGTTTTAGCTCTCCTCAAAAAGATTCTCAAAACACATCTGGAACTATAAACATTGGTGCAGCTGTCCCTTTTTAGTTTGTTTTGGCATTTGCAGCTGCATGTTGTTTTTTTTTTATCATTTCATGAAGCTACATTGTGTATTTAATTGATTGCTTTGTGTGTGTGTTTTGTTCTGACCTGCCCTGAGCATAGTATAGCAGTGGGTTTTTAAAATTCGGTGGGTTTTTAAAATTCTTAATAAAATAATTACATTCACATGTCTGCAGAGGATGAAGCATGTTTGCATGATCTAAGTATGCAGTAAACTATTTGGAGCATATGCATCCTCTTTCTTACAAACAGAAAGAAGCTTGGTTGGCAAACCAAGTGTGTTTGTGGCCACTTTCCTCTACAAGAACCTCTTGGAGAACATGCTCCCTTCTGTGCAAGTACCCCTGCCAATTATTTTATATACATTTCTTCTGAGGCTGATAAATAGCACAATTATTGCACTTCAGTGTGATGGTCCTCATCCACTAACATAGTACTGACTAACAGCATGCAGTTTGCATGTAATAAATTGCCACTAAGCAAGAAAGGAAGTGTGCTTTATAGTAATTGAAGAAGGTGAAATAATTCAGTATGGGTTTCTGCACTGACTTCACATGGAGCCCAGATAATAAGATTATGTAAGTGATAAAAATCAGAGTGCTCAATACTTGCTACCAGTGTACCTGCAGATGAATTGATATTATCATTTTGGATATTCTGTTATAGTGATTTTCTTTGGAATGCACCTCGATGCAGAGAAAAATACATTTAATCATGACTTGAAAAATAAGGGAAAGCAAACATTTGTGTTTAATGAGAATTTTTAAAAGAAAGCCTTAATGGGAAAAGGCCAGCACAAGGAGGATTTCCTAGTTCAAAGCCACCCTATATGCAGAGGACCAAACATTTGTCCAGTTCTCACCACAGGAATTTATAAGCCACCCAGAGATGCACAATGTAATTGGTTGGAATAAAAATACCCAAATAAATAAATAGGAATATGGGGAATAAGCCTCCAGGGCTTGTGAACCAACCCTGCACATGGCTGGGTCAGTCTCCCAACTACTCCTGCCAGGTTTGCTGCTCATGTCTTCTCAACCCAGCAGGGTGATTGGTAAAGCACCCAGAGCCTTTGAAGTGTTGCATGGCTGTGGTGTAGTTTGTTAACCACCCCAAAAAGCCATCCTCACAGAGGATGCAAGGAGCACCAACCAGCAACGTCACACCCACTGGCACCGCGACCCACAATGGGCTGCAGTTCCTTCTTCCCTGGGAGACGAAGACATCATCTTTAACAGCAATAAAAGAAACCCAACTCACTTGCGGCCCTTTGGGGAGTTATTAGCCTCATTGTTCCAGTATACACGATGGCAATAAAAGTGATTATTTATTCATTCAAACAAGCAAAACTTAGCTCCTCTAAGTGCCCCCACAGAGCTACAGAGTGGTTTGCCACTGAGTTGATGTCATTGCACTTTTTAAAAAGTTGCACTGTGGCCTGTGGGAAGGAGTGTCTGTTGTGAGTGAAGAAGAGGGCTGCTTTGGAGGCATGTTCTCAAGGGCTGCTGGCTGGCCCCCAGAAGAATCGGAAGGGGAAGGGGAAGGGGGAGAGAAGTAGGCTGGGAATGTGGCCATACTGAGTCACTGAGATGAGAGGTGCAGAGGCGCTTCTCTCAAGGCCAAACTCCCCAGGTGGACAGGCAGACTCTGGGAAAGTCCGAGATGCATAATTGGTGGGAGGGGACCCTGAGCAGGGCGATTTCTCAGACTCAGGCAAGGCAGCCCAGCTTTTAACTCCATGATGCAGTGTCAGCAGAGAAGGGTGGCCCAATTTGAGGATCAGCACATAGAAAGGAGGCGTGCTCACTTTCAGAGATGGGGCCTAGGCATGCTCATAAAGAGAGTCCCTGGACACTAGATTGGGTTCAACAATTCAGCATGCTCAGAGAATCAATTCTTGGTGTTTTGTGCTTTTGGTCAATAAAGAACACTTTGCAAGGAAAAGGTCAGTGGCTTTGAATACACAAAGGATGAAGCTCAGTTCCTGGAAGCATTCCAGGTCAAAAAGGCTCCTAGAATTGCAGAGCCTCAGCCATGCAGCTTGCACATTTCAGGAGCTGCTTCCAGAACCCTGGTGTGGAACCGCAATACACAGAAGTGCCCTATCTGCAAAGCAGGGCCAGTGGTACAGCAGCTCTGCTTCTGGATCTTAATCAGTGCCCAGTCCTAAACGTCACTGGGGGGCTTGAGAGGCAATTGCTATCAGTCGGGTGGGGTTGCTGTTGAATAATATGGGGCATCCCATGTCAGCTACCTTGGACTTCCTCAGGGAAAGAATGAACATGCCTCTAGTAAAATAAGAAAACATATTCAGCTGCACAAATGTCTCCATTCCAGCACCTAGCAGAGAAGGCACAGATCTATTTATTTACTTACTTTTAAATAGTGGGCAGGCTCAAGTTCTCTGAAGAATTTCTTCTGGGCATGTGTACTTTTTTACTCAGGGTCACACTTGGGTATGCTTGTGTTTTTGCTTAAGACTGAGAAAATTACTGTGGTTCACTCTGCTGTCTGAGTTCCCTTGTAAACAAAGAACATTATTTCTCCCACACTGTCAGTGAGTGGCATTTATGTCTAAAAGGTATTTTGATACACTTCACAAAAAGCACTTTTCAGGTCAACTACTAGCTCTTCACCAAAAAAGAGGGCAGAAGGCCAGGCTTTGGGAGGTGGTGCTTCAAACAATCTCACATCTGGCTAGCAGGCAAGTTACAGATCCTGGTTCTCCTACAACTGCCCATGGCCTGGGGGTTAAATATACAGAGGCTGAGGCAAGCAACAGGTGTGTATTTGCCAGAAGACAGAAAAGGGACACTACAATCTACTTGCAGAGAGTTCAGTGCCTCCTTTGTTGTCCCATTCCTGGAACGGGTGATTCTTGTTTTATCCTAGCACCTTTCCAGGTGAATGCCATCCTGAAAACCAAAACAGAATCATGCCATGTCACTATATAGCACTGGCACAACAGTAGAGTTTGGAGGTTGAACGGACTACCAAAAGGCATCTACTCTGGCCTACAAAGACTAAGGCAAACCCATTATCCAGGGACTGAAGTCTACTCAGCCCCAAATGGTTGTGCTCCTATTTTGCTACTTTATCGGCAAAGCTGTTGTTTTGTTTCTGTCGCTGGTGTTGGGAAAATCCAAATAAATCTTTATAAAGTGAGGTTGCTTGTACATGCCTCTGCGACATAAAATCCAACCTACGGTGCCCCTCCTCCTCTTGCCCAGAAAGAATGAGAACTTCCAGCCCTGCTGCTTCTTCCTCAGCATGGAGGCTTCATCACTCATCTGCTCCTTTAAGAAACTGAGACTCTCCGCTCATCTGAGGTAGCTGCTACATTGCTACAAAGTTAGTCCTCTACTGTATTTTGGTGCTCCTGACTTGTCACACTGTTAGCTCCTGTATTTTGCTTCGATGAGACACTGTATCGTGTTTTCTGCTGGGCTGCTATGAGCCGCCTGGACTAGATTTTCCTGTTCTTATGAAATTGCCTGTGCTTGCATGTCAAAACCCACAACTAGGATCCATTATGATTCATGTGTCTTACTATTTGCCATGTCAATTCTCCGCTAATCACTGATATTGTAACGTTGTGTCATATCCCCCTGCAGTTAATTATATTGTTCTGTTTATGGATGCATGCCCCCCTTGAGCACCGTGGAGGAAAGGTGGAGTGCAACTGAGTGGAAAGATGCTGGGGAAGCAGCACCTCTTGCAGAATGAGGAACCCCCCACTGCTGCCACTGTGGCTCCCAAAATAGCGGCCACTCGACGCTTGGAGGGAGGATGTGGATGTGGAGTGGGAAACACAAAGAGACAACAGAGCAGACAGAGGTCACAGGGGGGTCCTTTGGGGGTTGATGTTCTCTGGAACTGAATTGCAAGGAAGAAAGAGGTGCACATGGTAGGCATGTTATGAGCACAGCTGACTGGCGCTGGGGTCAGACTAGATGGCCCAGGAGACCCCTTTTAACTTGCTCTGATTCTACGTTTCAATGTTTCTATCTTTTGAACTGAACCTATTCTTCCCTCATCATCAACTCCGCTCCTCAGTAGGTGACTTGAAACCTATAAAACATTTTGTATATGCTCAGGGAACTTGTAGTTGGTGGGTGTACCTCTTCCTGGCAGCACTGTTATAAGTTTGGTCTCTGCAGAGGGGTTTTTCCTGGGTGTTCTCACCAATAAAACTGCTGACGTTTGAGACAAAGATGTCTTCCTGTGGATCTGAGCATACATTCACCCAGGCTGCTAAACCAGGATTTCCTGCCACTAGCAAAGTTTGTTTTTCCAGTCAGCGGGTCAACTATGGGTGCTCCACAGAAATTAGCTGGTTCCTTTCACAGTTAGAAAAGATATCGGCACCCACCCACCTTTGTGAAAAAAACAAACTCTGTACTGATAGTCAAGTATAATTTACTCTCCTGGCCTCAGTGACGATTATTTTCACTGGGGCCACTGGGAAATGAACCATCCTATTATCTCTAGTCAGATGGCCAAAGAATGGGTGGGCCATCCCACCCATTCTTTACACATATTTTGCCCAAATCTTTGAAACATTGCCTAAAGCAAAAGTAAAATTCAGTGGGCTTCCTCAGAGAAAACCTCTGAGAAATTGTTTTGATAAAGCCAGTGTAATTCCTGGAGGAGCAGGCATTGCAAGTACTGCTTGTTTTTCATAGCTGTTTTTAAGTAACTACATCTGTCACAATAGCAACTAAGGTAGTACTTTGCCAATGCTAGAAAACATCTATTTAGATGCAATGGGAAACCATGTTTTTTGCAGCCCGATGGAGGATGACAGCCTTAACATATCACTAGTGGCTTGCATACGTGGCATACAATATTTTTGCCTCAGTCTAATGAGGGAAGAAATCCCTGTCCCATAAGCTTTCCCCAAAGTGCACAAGGGGCAGTTAGTTCAAGGTTAGATGATCCGAAACGCATGTGAACTTCCCAGACTCCAGCACAGCTGCACTAAGGAGATGGAAAGCATCTACTTCTATTTATAACCAACTACCATTTGTTCTCAAGTTTGAATCAAAAGAAATGATGATTAATTTTGACTATGATTTACTGAAATGAGCAAACCTCAGACAATGGTTAATAATCTTGGCTTGTTTCAGTAAGCCATAGTTACACAAATCATAGTTCAGAAGTAGCAAACCACATTTAGCTCAAACTGGAAGAGAATTATTCCAAACTGGAAAGATAATTATTTCCAAAATGGGGAGACTGGGCCTACTATAAAGATACTACAAATCATCTCATCAACAAAGTAGATTGTCTTCTATCAGCTTGGGCTGGTGACCCAGCTATACCACTGCCTGGACAGGAATAACCTGTATTAATTGTCTGTCCTCTAGTAACCTCCAAGTTAGATTATGGCAATGTACTCTATGTGGGTTTGCCCTTGAAGTCTGTTCAGAAGCTGTAGCTTGTGAGAAATTCAAGAAACAGATAAATGACTGAGGCCAGAAGGTCTGTGCATGTAAGAATTGTGGACTGCTAACACTGGCTGCCTGTATGTTTCAAAGACTGAATCAAGGTGCTGGTTTTGGCTAATAAAGACTTTCATGGCTCAGGATTAAAATACCTGACAGAGTACAACTCCCAACGTGAATGCACTAGGACACTGTGATCAACTTCTGAGGTATGTGCAGAAGGTTAGCAACAAGAGAGAGGGTCTTCTCTGTGGCAGTGCCCCAGTTACAGGATAAACCTCCCCTGTGAGGCCTGCGTGGTACCAGCACTATCAGCTTTTCGGCACCAGTTTAATACTGTTTCTGCTCCCAGACATGAGATGAGATTGGATGGGGCATTTATGTCTGCTGTTTTCCTCAGATCTAGAATCTCATTGCAACTGTTTTAGCTGTTTAAACCATTTTAAACTTTGCAGGTTAAAGATTTTATACTACATTTTGTTATCTTGTATTTGTGATCTGTAATTTGTGTGAACCACCCAGAGAGGTTTGCCTACCGGTTGCCATAAACTGAAATATAAACATTCCAACAAATGCAAAAAATATAAAGCCACAGCATCGGCACTGTATACCACATGTCCTTCTGAAGCGTTTTGTTCTACTGGCTCATCTGCAAATAATTTATCAGTTGATTATTCATTACTTAACAGAACCACACTCTTTCTCTATTCATGAACAGGTGACATAAATGTTAGCCTAGGAGAAATGTCATCTTTGGGCACATTCTTACATTTTGCATACAACATTTTCTTGGTTTTAGCAAAAGGATAAATAAAAAATAAAGGCAGCCACTGAACTCATTGCTAGAACAGCCTGTCAGCCTCTGGAGCAATAACAAAAACAGAATGGAACATATGGCTGCATTTTATGCAGTATTCACCAAAGACAAATCTCTGCAGGACCTGAAGCATAAATGTGGAATTACTTAGCACGTTCTGCTTTCTATTCTATTTATGCATCTAGACGTTTGGGGACTAGAATTGCGTTTGCTGGGCACTCCAGGCTGAAGCTGATGAGATGGATTTGCGGTTGCTCTGTACTCTTGAAAAACAGTTCTAGGGATTTTGTTTTGTGGCTTGTTGTTCTTCAGTTCAAGTGCTACCAATGCGCATTCAAAAAGCCAATATTATGCAGTGACATTTGAAAACTGTGTCTTTCAGATCTACTGAGAAATAGCTGGTTAATACAATGCATGCATCCAGCGTTGTAGAGGGAGAATAGCTCAATAACAGAACACATTCCTTGCTTTGAAAAGGTCCCAGTTCATTTCTTGGCATCTTCCCACTTAATACCAACACCTTCCTAGGAAAACAACAGCTAAAGAAATAATCCTTTAAGCCCTTTGACTCATAATATCCAGGATCAGTTACTTGGAATAGGGCCAGAATCAGCCTCTCCCCACATTTATTAGATAGTTTAAAAAAAACAGCTAGTCTTCCCTAATGTTCCTTTATTTAAAATCACTTCTTTCCATTCTTGTGATTGCAATTTCCCTGGAAAATTTATAGAAGGTATAAAGGCAGAAAGGATCTCTGGAAGATTTCGTTGACTTCAGTGAAGTTGAAGGCAGTAGTAGGTTTTCTCATCTCTCCTGACTTCATAAGACAAAAATTTAAGATGTATAGTTTGCAAATTCAATAAAGTTTCCAAACCACATGACTTTCCAAATATATAACCAAATAAATATCACCAAAGTGAGGGGAAATGGTGCTTATCTGATTATTGGTTTTCTGATGTCTGTTGCAATGGGTAGGTACATATGTATCAGTACATATTAAATCTCTTAAATGTAAGGTTAACTAGTACATGGTAATATACACCAGCATAAAACAGCAACCTACTGAACTGAAAATAGGGCATTTACCTGGAACAAAGCTTCCCTGGACCACCTCCTTATAAGCCCACCAGCCTTCATGGATTTTTGGTGAATTCTGCTGAGCTAGAGGAAGAAAAAACAAAAGCAACCATAAAAGGAGAGCAACGCCATATCTTCCATTTCAACTTCCTAACTGCTTTAAGCTGTTCATGTTGCTTTTACAACATCCCAGAAATGCTAAAAGAAGCACTGCTATCTTGCACAACATTCATGAGAGCTATTAGAGTCCGTGCACCAACCCTCAGCATAGATTGCAAGCCTTGTTCACGAAAATGAGGTTAACATGCAGACAGTACCTCAGCATTGGTTTCAATTGTGCTTCTGCACATTTTTCTTGCATTTAAAGACTATTATATCCAATAGGGAATTATTTTAATGGGTTCTTTTCATATTTACTCTAGGCCAGGCACAGCATCGGGTTATGGGGCAGCATAGAAAAGGAAATAAAGTAAAATAAAATAAAATAAAATAATCCTGATCAGGAACATAGTGTGGTGGTAGATGGCTTTAACTCCAAGTCCTGGCTATAGGTTCACTTCAGACCAGGTTCTCCCGTGCTTGCAATTTCTATTGCAAAACAGTAATGTGTTTGCTTTATGGATTATCATTTTGCAAAAGAAACTGCAGGCCTATGTGTGTGATCTGGATTGGTCCCATAATGGAAGGAAAGGGTTAAAGCTCCCTGCTGCCTGTGCGCCCCCTCCCCCAGCCCCACTCCCAATGCTATGATCCTAATCTTCTGCTATGATCCTAAGTGTTATCCTAACTGATAACACTTCAGTTATCTTGCACCTGGCCTTCCATTTACTTTTCAATAAATCTTCCAAAGCAAACTCTGAACTCAGGATGCATTGAGAAAAGTGAATTACCGCAACAATACCTTTTTTTAGTTCTAATATCTGTTAAGGCAGGATGAGATACTACTTCAGATTCTGTTCCTTAACCTAAGGACAGTTGAGAAGCATTACAGAGTTCAAAATAACATTTCCAATGTTTATTTAGGAGAACATATGCTTCTGAATCAACACCAAGAGCTAACAAAAATAAGAGAGACAGCAGACTTTTCTTTTCAAAAGCCTCAGTTTAATGTTCCCAGGAAATTTGCATTTCTTAAATCAATATTGTTAAGCTTTGCAAGGTTCAAAACTGACTGCTATGAAGAAGAATCAGAGATACTTATGTTCTAAATCATGGGTGAGATTGAACAAATAAACCAGGAAAAATCCCAGATTTTAACTAGTTCTTCCAAGCACAGTTATAAGGACCATTTATCTCCTTATGACCTGATGGCCATATGAAATAGAACTGGGATGTACTTCCCTTGGATGGGAAGTAATCATTCAGATGAACATAGAAATATACAACTGGATTCCAATGGCCTGTGTGCAAACAGCCACTTGAAATTCTCTACTTGTGGGCAGGGCATTTTGGAGACTATTTCACAGCATTTCTCTAAGGCAAGGTGAAATTTCCACCAGTTCCTTGACAGTATAAAGCAGCAGCAGCAGCAATACAGCTCTCTCACCTGTCACTGCAGGTAACGGCAGTACCACTGAACTGGCAACCTGGCCATCATGCTGCATCTTCGTCAAGGCACTGGAACAATGCCCTCCCAGCGCATTGTGCGTGAGGGGTGGGAGGTATGATGCCTGCCACAAAACAATGGGGAATGTGCAGAGAAAATTCTGCACAGCAGCCCTTCCTTCCTTCCTTCCTTCCTTCCTTCCTTCCTTCCTTCCTTCCTTCCTTCCTTCCTTCCTTCCTTCCTTCTTCTTTCTGGTGTGGTGGCAAAAAGAGAACTCTCAGAAGGGCTTGTAGGAAAATGGTCTGCTGAGGAAATCTGGTTTACTTCCTAAACTGCAAGTGCTGGTTTCTGATAGCAGCAGTGGGGGAAAAAAGGCCAGTCAATTAAATATTGAAGTTACTTAGTCCTATACAACCACTTGGCCTAAATAGTGAGAACAAACATGAACATGAAGGACAGGAACGTGCGTGCCTGCCATGGCCGATCAGCGTCCTTGTGTGGAACGAGGGAGCTCCGCAGCCAGTTTATCCTTGCTTTATTTATCATTAATTTATTTAAAACATTTTTATCCCATCTATATCTGAGACAGATCTCAAGACCAAAAGTGTAACAGCACATTAGATAACATAATTTCAATATATATAAATATGTGGTAAAAGCAATTCTATATTATATAATTTTCCATATAAGACACCTTGACACAGCCAGGAACCCCGCTTTCTTAGGGGTCCTGATGGCACAGAGGGCTCTACTCATGTCCAAGTGAGGTACAGAACGGGTTATGTGTGAGGTTGTTGGAGGCAGAGCTGTCGTGCATGGGTTTATCCCTCCCATTCTGAATATGGTTACTCTTGAAATGAAATCCTTCTTTCAGTGGCATAGGACCATTACCATAATAACTTATGGTACACTCCGTTTAAAGATTTTGGGAACCCTTCAGCTATTTACAGACTGTTTGTAATTTATCTGTATCACCTGCACTATGCCTGAACCTCTCTGAGAGCGAGCATACAGAATCAAAAAGATGATAATTTTGCAAACATTTTATATTCCCAGATTATTTCTGCAGAACAGATCTTAAAGAGAGGTTGCAGCAGAATTTACATGCAGCTTCATCTTCACTTTTTCTACCAAATGCAGGTCAGTTTAGTACAAGTGAGAAAATTCCATTTACTTTCCTGCATAGAGCTTTTGTGCCTAAAAGAAAGCCTGATTATCGTGGTTCCTTCTAAATAACTGGCTGACAGAGTGTAACTGTATCAGAAAACAGTCAATGACCTGGCAATGCTGTCAGTACTCTATATTTATAAAATCCTTATCAGGTCAACAAGCATCAAGTTAATCATTCTAAAAAGAAGCTCACCGGGAAAAGCATTAACAAGCACATCCTAAATCACACTGTACAATCACAAATACAAGGTTAAGACAGATTCACCAATGTCTGCGTTAAGAACTCTGGGGCTGCTATGAAATTAGATAGGTTAGAGCAAATGTCCAGGATTATAGTGCCAGGGATACGGTCTGAAAGGCACTTAAAATAATGGAGGGAGGACAAAAATACTCTCAGAGCTGATCCTGAACACTTGGAAGGACGCTGGAAGGAAAGCTCACTGTGCTGTTAAGCAAGCGATTTGGGGGACTTATCCTTGGGACAAATTCTTTGTGTTATGAAGTCTCTACATTTGACATCAGACCCAGGAAAACATTCTTGACCACATTGGGCATGGAAAACATGGCTGCCATGAATGTGCACTCTGCTGCCCGATGAAACACACTCTGGTGGCACCAAGCAGAGTGACTTTCTCCTCAGAATAACAATGCAAGCTCCATTTTGCACACGGAGAGTTGGCAAGGAAGCCAGTGGGTGCCCAAGAGTCTTCCCCGTTTTTCCAAGCATTGTGATTCAAAAGGCCATGAGAAGGTCTAGCAAGATGAGCAAGGAGGCTGGGTATTTTCTTTAAACCTTAATCCATTTCAGAGCTGGATTAGTAACAGCCATCCCTCAAAACATGGGTCTGGGGAAGCTGAAGGATACAGCCCCGGGAGCACTCCTTGTCAAGCACCCCGTCTCCTGTACACATAGCACAGCAGGCCTACGCAAGTGCCTTTCAACCCCATCTGATGGGATGGCATCCCAAACAAGTCCAAGCTCACAATTCTGCTACAGATGCCAGCTAGCAAGAAAAGCTTTTAAAATAGCCTAAAATACATTGCCCGTGTCTTCATCCCAGTGCAGAAATGTGCAGCTGTGACACAGAGCCACCTAATTTGAACAGGCAGAGCAAACCCCTTCCACTATGCTACAGAAAATGCAATTCTATCCTAATGGCTTGAAGAAACACATCAGTCAGGTGTGCTTTCACCAACCGACGATTCTATTGCAGCGGCAAGTCTCTAGATGAGTTCCTACTCCCTCCTATCTAACGGTTTTGTGTGCAAGCCACGACATGAATCTGGCTGCAGCAGCTCTTACCAAAACAGTAGCTTGGATGATGCAGTCTGAGCACAACATCTGCAACCTGCTGGCGTGTCTACTGCAACGCTACTGCTGGTGACCATGGGATAGTTTCATTCTGCTTGCACCTGATTGTGAACATCTATTGACCACATCAATAGCTGTGAGGCATTCCTGGGATTCCCTGATTTCAGTGTCAGCCATGCGAAAAACAGATGCAAGCCATGCCTTGTCTGAATTCTACTATGACTGTTCAAGGCTCTTCCTGCTGTTAGATTTATTTGTTTAAATTATTTATCTATCACTTGATACTGTAAGTTTGCTAAGCAGTTTTGTAAGAAATTCATAAAATATAATCTAAAAGCCAATTAAAAAAAACAAGAAATACACCATTAGTTTGTATTTTATGGTGTTAATTGTTGAAAACTATCCAGAGAACATGGGCTCTTGGGCAGTATAGGAATGTAATAAAAATGTAGCATCTTATTAATGCTTCACTTGCAAAAAGCTAATAACTGCACATCCAATTCTTGCAAATAATGCTAAGAGAGGTTCTTGATGGCACAGACTCATCCAAGAGAAAACTGTTTAGGTCTACACTGCACATGCCCTGTGATAGTTGGGATCATGGATGGACCTACCTATCTTGGGATCACCAGCTTTCTGAAGTCAAGCACATTCTATCCATTATCTGCTTGTAATTTTTAATTTTAAAATGTATAAAACGTGTACAAATGGTTCATGTTGCACAATAAATGTATACAATTTTGTATATATTTGTAAACATATGGGCTTCTGTATACATGCACCCATGCACTAACTTATGTTGGTACACATTTTGGAAATATACACATTTTTCATGGTATTTTCCCCTAAAGGTACACTTGTTAAACACACATTCTTTGTTTGTGGAATGGATCTTAAGCTCAGAAATGTACAAATATAGGACTATAATTTGTGCCCAGGTTTGGGAGGTACCATATGGGTAAATCCTGAGGGCAAGAGGGTGGGGATCAACCTCAGTGGAACACATTTCTCTCTTGCTCCCAGATCATGAGTAATGCACTTAGTCCATTAGGACCAACCCAAGGAACCCCATATGAAGTAATACCACCACCATCCCTTTTAGTGTATGAGAGGGGGTAACAGTAACTGTTCCTTCTTCAAGCATCTCCTTTCCCTGTTCCAAACAAATGAATGGAGCAAAAAAAATACTTCCAAAGTATAGAACTAAATAACTTGCACATATAGCTGTATCTTTTGCAAAGCCAGGAATGCCTAAGCCCATTAAAATCACATGTAGCACAGCAAAGAGCTGAAGTCTTGTTTCCATGGAATTAACGGAAGTGAGGACCTACTCTATGATGGACTTGGGGCAGGCTTCCCTTTTCCTTAGTGATTTTTTTCAGCCGGAGAGACTTCCCTTTAATGGCAGCTCTCCTCCACCCCTTCCCCAATCCCTCTCTCTGTTGTTTTTTCAGTTAGGCCAGCCGAGCAATTAACTAATAGAGCATGATTGCATTTCTTTCAAGGCTTGCTCCCAATGGTGCCTTGAAGTCTACTCTGACATCTCAGCCAGGGGAGTAATTTCTTTGGAGAGGAAAGTGGTCAGAAGAAGCCATACTGTCCACTGGGGGGAAGGGTCACAGACCCACCCCAGGTCTGGAGCAGTGATGACGGGGTTACGCAGTGTGACCTACACAGCCTTTCCCTGCCCACTGAGATGGGGTCTCTGGGGGATAGAGAAGATAAAACCTCCCCCCTCCCCAAACAAACTCCCTTCCCTGCCGCTATCAGCAGAGGGGAAACTGACCTCAGGCACAGCCACTGAGGAGGGGAGGCCAACATCTCCATCTCCCATCCCAGTAAGTCCAACTGGAATTGTTGCCCCAAAGCTGCAGATGCCAGTACTGAAAATACAGTCTTTTCCCATAGCCTGTTCAACCAGCACAAAGAGCTGGAAGAGGCGAGCCGGAGAGATTCTGTTTCTGTACTGAAGGAAGCAAAGCATGAGCCAAGGGAGTGAGAGGAATGGGAGGGAGAGCACAGCATCAAAGGATGACATGCGCACAATTACTTGAGTAAGCTTTTGTCGAAGGCACACTAAACCATGCCCAATGCTAAATGCGTAGGTGATCATAGCTTTTTATTTTATTTTTGTGCAAGTGTGAAGGGCCCCAGTTCAGACTAGGAGAAGAGGGATTAAACCTTCCCACCAAGCCACATTTGATACTTTAATTTCCCCCGCCTCCACCACAACACGAAGTTAAGGACACTCATCCTTCCTCCTACACACACACTCTTTTGGCACCAAGTATTTTGAGGTCGTGTGGTCTCTAATGGGCAATTAAGCTTTAAACAAAAACTTCTCTTAGAGATGGAACCTGCTGGATGTGGTTGATCGATATGGATCAATGCCACTACTTGAACTCACCTTGGGGGCACTGCTTTGGGGATGGTCTTGATTAACATCTGCATTCCTAAAATTCCCACTAAGTCACTTTTCAAATATGCTTTTCAAGCACATTGTAGTGGGATGAAGTAGCATATACTATTTTTCTTAATAACAAAACTGGGTCATTCCACTTACAAACATATGAAGCTAACAGTGCTTCAAAACAAGCAGTAATTCTGGCTTTACTAAGTTTTGGATCGGCCTCAACACAAGAATTTCAGTAAAATAATTACTTCTGCTTAAGAGGCTCCTTGAATTCTATGCATTTTCTACAACCACACAGTTATTTATTTGCTATGTATGGCTTTTCCCCACCTCTTGTGTTTGGCTGTCAGTGGAAGATGGAGTAGGTTACTGATCAAAGGGGCCATCAGTCAAGCAGCTCCCCTTCAGGCATGCAGAACAGCAAACAAAAGTGAAGTCACTTTTCATTGATGGAGCTTGCAATGTTCGTATTGGACATTCTTAAAAGGAAGTGGAATACCCCCTGGATTGCGGCTGGGCTTCTGACTGGCACCACCCCATGAACACTTCAGTTTTAGCGTGCAGAAATTATGGCACCTGATCATATCTGATGGTTATACCATATTCTCTATGAGGATAAAGGTAAAGGTAAAGGTTTCCCCTTGATGTTACGTCCAGTCATGCCTGACTCTATGGAGCGGAGCTCATCTCCGTTTCCTAGCCGAGGGAGCCAGCCTTTGTCCGCAGACAGTCTCCGGGGGTCATGTGGCCAGCATGACTAAACATTGAAGTGCATGGAACGCTGTTACCTGCCCACCGAAGTGGTAACTTTTAATCTACTTGCATTTGCATGCTTTCAAACTGCAAGGTTGGCAGGAGCTGGGATGGAGCTCCTATGAGGATACAGTGCACCAAACCTGTGAAAACAGGAGCTCACAAAGGGTTTGGGTGATTCTCCAAGGAGAGGTCTGTGGAAGGTATGGAGCATACAAGATTCAAAGAGGAACTAGGGAAGGGGTGGGCAGATTGTTGTCCCCCAGATGTTATGACCTACATCATCCATCTGCCCTAGACAACAGATACATTATGGGAATCATAGACCAAAATATTTGCAGAGATGCACCCCTGTATTTGGGGATGCAGGTGGCACAGTGGTTTAAACTGCTGTGCTGCTGGGCTGGTTGATTGAAAGGTCATTGGTTCGAATCTGCACAATGGGGTGAGTTCCTGTTGCTCCATCCCAGCTCCTGCCAACCTTGCAGTTTGAAAGCATGCAAATGCAAGTAGATAGAAAGGTACCACTTTGGTGGGAAGGTAACAGTGTTCTGTGCACCTCGGTGATTAGTCCTCCCGGCCACATGACCATGGAGACTATCTGAGGACAAACACTGGCTCCCTCGGCTAGGAGACAGAGATGAGCACCGCCCCCTAGAGTCAGACATGGCTGGACTTTAATGTCATGGGGAAACCTTTACCTTTACCCCTGTATTAGGGATGTTGTGTGAACTAGAGAACAGATGTTGTTCCACAAATGATCTGCCAAAACAGAGGCAGATTTTCAGCTTGGGCCACCCAGGGCTCAGACACAGATCAGGAATGCCACAGGAAGCTCTTATGCATGAGCAAACTCTTAATTCTTAGACAAACACTGGTTCACCCTGTAGCCAGTGGAGACTCCACCTTCCAGCATCTGCATTTCTAAGGATTAGGCAGTAGCTTGGCTTTTGTCTCTCAAAGAGAAAGAAGGCTGGCAGTATCCTGAAGAAACAGGTCAATGATCTCACATCCAAAAGCATAGGATCCACCTGATCCACTCCAGGATTCCTTCAAGCAGTATGATCTGCTAAGATGTTCCGCTCAAGGTGCTCCAGATCATCCTCTGGATCCTCCAGATTGTCCTCTGGTTTGACCACTTTACAGAGCGAGTGGTGCATAAGAGCCATAAGAGTGGTAAGAGCCAGTGTGGTGTAGTGGTTAAGAGGGTGGGACTGGGACTCAGGCGATCTGGGTTCGAGTCCCCATTCAGCCATGGAGCCAGCTGGGTGACTTTGGGCCAGTCACAGACTCTCAGTCCAACCTACCTCACAGGGTTGTTGTGGGGATAAGATGGAGGAGGAGAATGATGTAAGCTGCCTTGAGCCCTTTGAGGAAAAAGGCAGGATATAAATCGAAACATAAATAAAGAAGGAAGGAAGGAAGGAAGGAAGGAGCCAAAAAGGGAACTCAGAAACACTCAGGAAATATAGTGGCATTTGGCAATACGTATGTATAGCTACTAAAAATGTAGAACAGACTATCATTGTCACAGTCATCACATTCTTTAAATTTTCTTTGCTGTCTTGTAAGAGTTTTTCCCTACTAAACAAGGCATTGATTAAATACTTTGATTAAGAACCACCAATGTTTAAATGGAATGTGCAAGAGCATCTTCTTCCATGCAAGCAAACTCAAAGAGGACCTTTCAGCAGTCTTTTCCCTTCCAGCACCCCACATGTGAAACACACTCCCCAGACACGTTCATTCATACAGCAAATAGATGTTTTTATTCATTTAGGCTGCAGTCCGATACCTACTTACTTGGAAGCAAGCCCCATTTAACTCAAATGGGTTTACTTCTGAGCAGACATGCATCAGGTTATGCTGTGAGACCATTAATGATAGAACTGTCCCTTATGCAGGTTTTATTGTTTTGTAGCTTTATTATTTTTCAGCTCTTTTACTATTTCAATAGTCTCTGCTTTACTGATTGTGTCTATTACTTGTGTTGGCTTTTTATCCAATTGTTTCTTTTCCTCATGGATTGCTATTATTGTTCTTAACTTGGATCTCTTATTTCAACTTCACTAGGTTGTAGCTGAATGATGCTTGAAGATTCCAAAGTGGAAAAATAGCACACAAATAGGTGGAAGGAAACAAAAAACCATGGCATAACTCAGCAAGTCAGATTCCCAGATTTTGTATGCTCCTTGGATTATTCCCAATAAAAAGCATTATTTCAGGTATTGTGTACTTTAAATAGACATTATGTTAAAAGCATGCAATAGAAGGCCCAAAGCTCAACATCTTATGACTATCCTAGTTTCCAAAGACGGAGTGGTATGGTGGTGACAGTCTTGGACTATGGATCTTGGAGATCTGGGTTCTAGTCTCCACTTGGCCATGAAGCTCACCGGGTGACTTTGGGACAGTCCTTCACTTTCAGCCTAACCTACCTCAGAAGGTTGTTGTTGGGTTAATAAAATGAAGCTTGGGTTCCTCACAAGAGGAAAAAGGGTAGGCTGTAAATGCTATGTAATAATATCAGCCAATCTGTAAGTGCCATCAAATATAACTGGATATGGTGCTGAGTAGTCCTCACTTCTAACCAACCACATTACATAAAAGTATACGGTCCTTACAGATTAATGAAGCACAAGAGGATTAAAAACAGTGGATCGGAGGTGTTTGCCATAGATCCAGGTCTCTACGTTCAATGCAACACTAATTTAATTATTTAGCATCTGAATTCAGAAAACAATTTACTGAGCATGACCTCTTGCTCATTTCTATTCCCCTGGAACATTTAAATGTGAATGATGCTATACCAATGGGTTTATAGTGAATCCATCATGTATACTAGTTAGGCATGTGAAAAGAAGGCAGATTCATTACTCCAGCAATAAACTAGATGTATTATCTACTTTGTAGACTAGTTCCTGGGTAGTTAGGCATGCAGAATTTAGGAAAATAGCTTGCTTGATTGTAGCCATATCAGAGAAACCCACAATGCATTAAATGAATTCGGATTTCAACTTCTGGATTCTGCAGTAAATCGGCCTTATTCAAGTACAAAGGGAGCCTTTGGATGATGGATGGGCTACAAATATGATAGATAAATAAACAGATTGCATGGATTTATGGACCTGGTTTTTACTTTGGGGGTGGGGTGCAAATTTGCACTTGTGGTTCCCTCAGTGAGGGATGATGGAATGAAAGACACACGACAATCTGCAAAACACAGTCAGATTTAACATAATCCATATAGACCTATTTGGTTAATGCCAACACCACTGCATAAAGGTGAAGAAACTGTATAGGATCAGAAGTTCAGCTTCCCCTTTTGATTCTTTTGATGGATTTAAATAAGGCACTGCCATTTAAAATTCTGCAAACATTTCTGTTTGTCCTTAACTGTGCCCACTATCAACAATGCTATGGAAGCTTATAGTACCGCTCACATTGAATGGGCTCAAACCACAATGCAGGGCCATCACAGTCTTATACCAGCTTCCCCAGTCAGCTGCCCTCCAGCTGTGCTGGAAAGTGAATCCCAGCATTCAAGGAACTGCAGCTTAAACACTTCAAGAGCCTCACTGCATCAAGGCCTAGTCCCAAACATAACTTGGCCATGAAACCTGAAGAATTATCTCCTCCAAAATCACTAAGAAAGTCCTCAGACATCCTCCTCTGATGGCATTGCCTTGTAAACAGAGCTAGGGGTCAAATGCATGGGAGAATTTCTTGTCTGCTGTGCTCCCCCACCTCTCTTCTTAGCTGCCCCCTTGGCTTGGATTCTTTCAATCACCTTCAGCCTACATCTCTTTCCAATCCAAAACTGCCCTTACCTTCCCACCAGTGTGGTTTTAATCCCACCCAAACAAGCAATAGTTCAGTCTACCATCCACAAGAGAAGGAAAATAGGCAGCTTTGGTCCTTTTGCAGCTGAAATATCTGTGAGGTTGCTCAGCCAGTAAGTGATCTCATGAACACAAGGGTACTGCAACATATACAGACACTTCCGGGATTCCACCAGGCAGAGATGTTTGGGTGACAATCAATATTAGGCAAATATTGTTTGCCCTACAGAGACATGCAAGCACAAAGTTTCCCATCATATAATCTCTGTAAGCATCAAGACTTAACTCAGAGATTCCCAATCTTTTTGGATCAGGGATTCGTGAGAATTTCAGAACTCTCAACTCTGCAAAATGGCCCCCGTGGAGGATGTGGCTAGTCACACAACAGCTGCTCTCGGGGCTTGGCTGCTCAGGAGCTGGGGAGTGGCGAGAAGAAGCAAGCACAAGGGAAAGGTCTGTGTGGATGGAATTAGGCTGTGAGAGCCGGGAAGCAGCTCTTTCCATTTCCCCTCCCTCGCAGCTTCTGTTTCTTTCCCACAATGTCTTGCCTCGCCATTTCTCTCCCTTCCCCATTCACCTTTCTCCCCCTTCCTGGCCCGACCCTTGCTTTTCCTCTCCTGCTCACCCCTTATATCTTGCTGCTTCTCCCGGCTCCATGCCTCTAGCTTTCAATTTCTCGCATTTCTGCTTCTTTGCCTTGTGCTCTCTTCCTGCCTGCTGAACAGAGGGTCAGTGGCACATTCAGGATACGGCATGAGAACCCAGGGGCCTAACATGTTTCAGTTTTTCACTGAGGGTTGCTGGTTGCTGTGTGTCTGTGGAGAGGGGAGTTTAAAGTTTTGCATCTGTTTATTATTTATGCATTAGATGTATTAGATGATTAGCCTGCCCCAGTTGCCATAAGGTATTTGCCATTGGAAATGCCTTGGGTACCACAAGAGGGGCTCCTGGTTCAAATGGTAGGTGGGAGCTTAGGGACAGAAGGCAGGCCTTTGATGCACTTTCACATTGCTCTGTCCATGAGCGGGCAAATTCGGTTTTCAAAGGACGACTGGAAGTTAGGACCGTGAATCACGCTTCCCTTTGTAGTTTGCAAAGTGAAAATCTGCAGAAAGCCTCCACTTTCTTATGCTTCCAGGGTCTGCTTTCCCCATTAAACACCCACATTCACACAACACAGCAGCAAGCCACAACAGCACCAGATCCATATGTAACCTTCTGCACAACCAGACTGCAACTATGATGGCTTGCATGGTAGCGAGGTCATTATTCTCTGCATGGTGTGACAATGGAGCGCTGTTATGCTTTACCCTGAAGCATCAGGGTAATCGGCTGAAGACGCATCATGTGCCCTTGAAACTTCTGCCCACTGCATTTCTGTGACTCTTAACTGGTACGACTATGGGCTTCCTCACAAGCCTGTGACTATATCCCCATAGGCCATTGGAAAGACAGCTCCTGCAGCCCCCTCTATTGTGTTGGCAAACTTTCACCACCAGGCTCTGGCCACCCCTGCTCCAGGAAAAATTCTGGAGACACAAACATTGTTCAGCACTCCCAGCAAGACAACCGAATGTTGCATGCTTGTAATTGCACATTTCCAGTACAGGAAGAGACTCCCTAGGCAAAGAAATGCAATGCTCTTTCTGATGTAGAATTTACAACTTATCTTGGTAAACAAACAACAAAAAAGCAAGTCTTTATCTTTTTAATAAAAACACAATGTATTATTTAGAATAAAGCAGGATCAGATACAAGGAAAGAAGCCGGGGATAGAGAAAGATAAGAACTATCAGCCTTCAGTAAGCATGATTCATCTGGTTATTTTTTATGAGATTCTAAAGTGGTGCCATACATCAAAACCATATAATTAGTTTTGGTCCTTTAAAATGTTTTCAAATAAAAATGTGTTATTTTGTTAGGTGATACATTTCAGATTTCCCTCGCCGTTAAACAGCAGCCAGCCAAAGAAAACTCCCAGCACCTGGAGCCCGCTTCTCACTGAAGTGATAAAATGGTGACTGGCAAGTACCACTCCAAGCGTATATGAAGGGCAACATGCCAAAGGCAGGTTTGGAGCTTTCTCCCCAACAAGTTTCCATATTCTGGAAATGTGCTGGTCTTTTTATCCAGAGGAGCACTGCATCTTGTGGACCCCACTTCTGGCCTCCCAGAGGTGAAGAGTGAAAAGTGCCAGCTGAAGTGCCTGAATATAGCAGAGTAAGTCCCAAAGATGGAGGGATTGGAAAACTTTATGGAGTCACGAAGAGTTCATCCCTGGCTCGGCGGCCAAATCAGAGCAAATCAGGCCATGCTTCCAGCAGGAGGCGGCTGCCAGTGCAACCACTGGCGCTAGCCTTCATATACACACAAGGAAACTTATTTTAGCTTCACTTGGCTGCCTGACAATGGCCCCCTAGTTTTGGCACCAAGAGCTTTGTCCTGCACCCAAAGCTCCGCCCTCTGTCACTACTAACAACTAAGGACACCATCCAGTGAGGGGCCCAATAACCCTCCAAAACCCCCAGAAACATCTCACCCTGGGGAAAAAAATGCAGTTATAATAAATTAAGCACTACTTTGCTGCCCTTTCATAACATCCAAATCAGGTATCTGAGAATGCTGCCTCATTCTGCCCTGCAGAGCAGAAATCAGGCTGATTATGCAATTTCATAGTGCTTTATGGCCAGAAGACAAAACCGCAGGTCACATCCATCTAGCACTGTCTGTGTAAACCAGATGGAAATCCTGTTCTTGGGTCTTCTATCTGTCCCCTGAGTGTGAGGTCATTTGAAGGACATTTTGCCATATGTTCTTATTTTTTTTTTGTCCTGTTTCCCCATGGAAGAACAACAGTTTTTACACCAATGGGACCTAAAAAGGAAGAAAGCAGGTAAATACACCGTTATATGCTTTTTCCTGGAGCAGTAGGAAATGATTCTTTCTGCTGCTCCCCTCTTCTATATTCAAATGAACTAATCATTTATGCACACAGAGCAGAACTTTCTTTTAGTGATCCATGGAGCCTTCCACAGTTTCTCCCCAAACTATTTGCATTTTATGAGCATTCCCTCAAAACTCTAAACAATGGCACCACCACCGAGAAGCAGGAGCCCCCAAAAATCCAGGATAGGTAAAGTCCCTTTCCATGTTTTACTGTAAATCCTTGCTACCTTCCCCCAAGCCCCACACCATGAGGAGCTACTGCACTATGGAGTGGGAAAAACTCACTGCTTATTCTGTGTTGCAATCATGCCCTGCCAATCCGTTAAGTCAGGCTTCTCTTTCATCATAACCTCTTGGTATCCTGGGAGCAAAGGGGGTGTAAGATCAGTTCCCTCTACACATCTCATGTTTTAGACTGTCCTCTGTAAAACAAGGTCATCATTAATCTATGCATTCCATACTGTTCACATGGTGACAATCATTATATCTGAGAAACAGTAGCCCTATTGGAGCATTCTGTTCCTCAGGTCATTCAGAGTACATGAAGAGTAGGGAAGCTGATTTTTCCCCAGTTCATTTTTCATCAGAATTTCCCCAGTCTGCACCTTACAGACCAACTGTAGAAACAGATGCAACCTGTGGTCCAAGTCTGTACTTTTCATGCTTGGAATGTGATTTGCAAAACAGACGGACAAAAATCTGGGCTTGACATGACACCTACATTAAAAAAAATGCATTTGAAAAGATGTACTTGTAAAAAATGCATGGATAAACTGTAATCAATGGGAGAAGCATGCATAGATTTCAAGGATGTGCACAACTGACTCATACAAGTGAAAAATATGCACAAAAATAGGCATGATTATTCATGCAAAAAAGAATTAAGCAAGCTCTCAATCTGATGTAGACCCTAGCTGTCGTGAGCTAGGCGTGAGCTAGGCGTGCCTTGCCAACAAAGGCAAGCACTTCAATAGTTATTCAAGAGTCTTTATTCCATACACCTACAAGGTGTTCACAAACTCCAAAGCATGCACTCCAGGTAGAAAGTTGTCCTCTCGCTCTGACCCTTGTCACTCAAAGCTCTCCTTATGAACCCTTCAGGGCTGGTTCACACTGCTGCTCTTCCCAGCGAGTCTCCAATTGGTCCAGCCGGCGAGTGTGTTGACGGCCTGTGCGTCCATGTCTCATGGGGTGTCAAGTTCTCCTCCCGAGAACCCCTCTCCGCCGTCTCCTTTCCCACAGTCAGGAGTGGGAGGGGGCTCAGTGGTTGTCCTCGAAGTGCTTTGATCCAGTGCTGGCTCAGGGAGGCTCACCAGAAGAAGTTGGGCAGTTGGGGGCTCACTAATCTCAACAACCCCAATATCAGAGTGAGAACTCTGAGCTACTGCTGGGTCAGCTTCCTCTCCCCCTCCTCCGAGTCTAAATCACCATTCCCACCAGAACCCTCCATCTCTTGCGTGCATCTGGGAATCTCACCCAAGGGCGTGCGCATGACACTAGCAGGATGACCTTCCAGTGGCATTCAGAGAACTTTGGCAAACCCGAGTTTTGCTGATTTGCACATGCCTAAAGATGACAATGAGATCTCTAACCATGTCCCTTTCATTACTACACACTGGTGGAGGGGCCAATGTCTTCAGCATGCGCCTACTCTAACTCACACACAACCCAAGGTCCCATCTTGCCCACTTCTACACTGCACAGAGAGCCTATATGGAAGAGCATACACTGCGGGCATGTTGAGGTCCCTGCTGGCCAGGTGACTTACAGACCCACTAAACCAAGTGCCAATGAGGTTCAGTCAGGCGGAGATTTGTTCAGTTTTCTTTATTCAGCTGAGCAAAGCAACCGGGTGTCCACTCCCTACAGGCAGGCAGGAAGCGACACACCCCACATTTCACCAACTCTTCCTTCTTGTACCTTTTTCCTTGATCTCGCCCCCATTGTTCCCTCACCCAGTCCCCTCTCAGGGCCTGCTTGACCCTTGCATGTCTGACCTCATGCATGTTTATCCCCTCACAGAGGGGAGCGTGATCACTGAGTGCCAGGCCTTGCCTAGTGGGTCTTCTTCTTCACACTACCTCTTTGTCTTACTTTATCAACATTCTTTTGTCTTCCCTTTTTCTTCTCCAAAGCAAGCAGTTTTACAAAAAGCTAATGGGAAAGCTAATCAAGCTCCTATGCAAGTGGCTTTTTACAAAAGTCAGTTAAGCTAATCAGGCTCCTTCAGGCATTCACCCTCAACCTGCAGTGGGAGGTGGCACACTCCTCTGCCTGTTCCCTCACAGGATTCTCATTCCCCGTAGTATCATAGTGCCCAGATAGGGACCTTGAGGAAGAGCACACAGCTGGGCATGAAAGCAAAAGCTACCCCAGAGGGCACCCGGCAACTCTACCTGTTCTGCTTGTCGGTCTGCCTAAGATATTTCAAACATATTCCAGTTAACATTGTGCCTATCTGTAAGCCACTGCAGAACTGCTCCCCATGATGACAGCATAATATACATCATCATGTATTAGGCATCCAAGGTTATGCTGCCACTGAAGCCTATAATGTCTTGCATCATAGAAATGACTGCAGGAGAGCAGACAGCAGGCTCAGCACAGAAAAGGGGCTAGCTGGGGATTATCAAGGACTGAATAAATACAATGCTCGCATCAGGCGGGAAAGCTTTCTCCACATCAAGGTTTTCATCATTCAGTTAATACTTCCCAGTTCCATTAATCCTTCACTATCACCATCTCAGAACGCAAATAGCACAGTAGCTCAAAACCTGCATGGTGTCCTACTTCTCCTCTGAAGTGAAGGTATCTTACAACTTCAAGACAGAAAGGCAGCACTGGACTCATAGGGGCATCTTCAACATACAGCTCAGGATGCTTTGGCCTACATCTCCCATCAATCCTAGCTAGCACAGGTAATGGTGAAGGATTATGGGAGCTGTAGGTTAAAACTTCTTGAGGGCCACAAATTGCTTGCCATCGATACAGGCGGTATTGCAAGCAATGGGATGAGATGTGGTTGCCCAAGGCAAGTGTGTCAAGTGGAAAGAGAAGGAGGGCTACAAACAGATCCCTGATGGTGTTACATCATGTCATCTTGGGGACCAATACACCTCAAAAGGGGGAGACTGCCTTCCTGGATACTTCATGGGTTTAGGATCTTTTTTGGGGTCTAATGTGTGATGCTGAGAGGAACACGTTAGTCTCACATTAACAAAGACAGACAACACACTTAGAAACAACAAGATAGTTGATTCAGAAGGACAGAGTATAAACTCTTAGTCTGATGCTGTCCAGGCAGCAAATATCCCAATCATTTCCCCATCTTACTCTCTATTTCTGAAGAGGTAGGGAGCGTTATGCCTCATAGCCTTATACATGGATTGAAGCCAAAAGGAAAAAAAGAGGAAGCTGAAGGTTATGCCTATCCGTCAGTAGACTTGCAAGATCAGTCCCTTGTGGAGGCAGGATGGTGGTGGAACAAGCAGCACGCATCCCAGTCTGGCTGCCAGGTCTGTGTTCCGAGCTTGCCCCTCCTATTCACAAAGCCGCTCCTTCTTATTCTGCCCCCAAACTTGCCTCTGTGGGACTGGGACAGTTCCAATTGTTTTGCAAACTCATGCCAATTACTTGATGGATGCTGGATTGCTCCTGAAGAACTTACCTGTCTCTTTATTGCTGTTTCCTAGTTGATGGTGATTGTGTTCTGAAAGTGTGTTCTTATATAAGGTATGCCTTTCTATATGGCATGTTCTTTGTCTGCATTTGTTGGCTGCTATAGTTGGGCATTTGCAGGTGTCTAGTGCTTCTTTTTCCTCACCTCGTTAACTTATTTTGCTCACTTCAGGGCAATGGTACCTATCCTTTACATCAGGGGTCTCAAACTCGCAGCCCATGGGACAATTGCCGGGCCGGGTGGGGCACGGGGGAAGGGCCCTGCGGCCTTCAAAGCAGGATGAGCGGCCCACCACCACCACGGTGGTGGAATACTTGATGCGGCCCAGCCTCTACTTCCAGCGGCCCCCAGGTAAGTTGAGTTTGAGACCCCTGCTTTACATGATCCTTCTGCCTAATCTCTTTCAGGGAAATCCCTTCAGGTCATGCATAGCTTTTCTGCTGTAAGAATCCCGTCATTCTTTCCTTCATATTACTCATACAGGCTAGCACAGGGCTTCAGATCACCCTCCTGCACATGTGCCCCATCGCTTGCGAATTCGTTCTTATTGGCACACAATCAATAGTGAAATTAATTATGCAGGCATGCAGCAGCAGACATCAACAGAAAGAGGAAAAGCGCATAACTTTCCTGCTTAGGGATGGAAGCATGGCTTAAGCTCACTGAGGTTCACTGAGTTTCATCTCAAAGCTTGGTGTACCGTGTTTCCTTTCCCAATTATGATTTTTTCCAGTTGTTCAAACTGGGAAATTAACTGTGCATTCTTGCAACCTGTGCACACTGACATCAGCAGACAGCCAACACAGAAATCAAACAGACCAATGCAAGTGGAAGTAAGTGATGGAGAAGCTGCATTCTTGCTGTCAAAAAAAAAAAAAAAAAGACTAGGAACAAACTGAGGTAGTGATCATGAACTATTCATATCAATAATTAGAGAAAAATTGAAAAACATCACTAACAGAAGACTTATGGCAACATTCCCAAGGAATTTAAAGTCCATATAAAGAACAGACTGCCATTACTGACCTCAACTGACCATGAGCAAGAAGAACTATGGCCAGAAACTGGAGACATTATTAGGGAAGGACGCAAAAAGATAATTCCTGTAGCAGCAAGAAAGAAAAGGCCTAGATGAATAACAGAAGAAACATTCCCAATTGCAAGTCACAGGTAAGAAGCAAAAGGTGGCAGAAACAGGGTCAGCATCTTGGATGTAACTGTTCAGTGACTGAAAGGTAAACTGGGGACACACTATCTGACCAGGAGAAAATAAAGAGAAATAATATATAGTATTAAAATGATCGCAGACTCCCTCCAACAGAAATACAATGAAGAAGAACTTTCACTATTAGAAAGTAAAATGAAAAGGCCTCTGGAATCACTCGGAAGGAGCGAAATGCCCAGAACAGGCAGGGTTCCAATAGAACTATTCTATCCTTCAGAGACTGAATGAGTCCAGTTCCTAACAAGAATATGTCGACAAATATGGAAAATAAAACATAGGCCTAGATTGAAAATGTTCAATATATATTCCAATCCCCAAGAAAGGAGATGCAAAAGAGTGTAGCGACTGCAGGGCCATTGCACCTGTGTAAGCAAAGTGAAACTCAAGGTGCCGCAACCAATATTAGTGCCCTATATGAAATGAGAAATCCCTTAGGTTCAAAGTGACTTTCCAGAAAGGAGGATGCTCTCAAGATCATATAGCCAATCTGCATTGGCTATTGCACAGTACTAAAAACATTCAGAAGAAGATCAGTAGACAGACTTTGCCTTTGACCGTGTGGATCGCAAGGACCTATGGCTAGTTCTGAAAGACAGGGGTGTGCTTCAGTGACTTGATGCATAACCTGTATTATGGACAAGACGTTACCATTAGGACAGAGTATGGAGAAACAGGATGGTTTCCTGCAGGCGAAGTCATCAGACAAGAGGATATTTTATCTCCCTATCTGTTTCATTTGTATATGGTGTATATCGTAAGGAAAACTGGATTAGGATCAGAGGAAGGAATGAAAGTTCGCAGAAGAGACATCAATAATTTGAGATATGCAGATACCGTCTTACTGGCAGAAAGCAGAATGAACTCTTTATGAAAGTGAAAGAAGCAAGTAGAGGAGCAGGACAGCAGCTGAATATTAAGAAAACAGAAATCTTGACTACAGAAGGATTACAATACTGTATTATTAACAATAATTTAATTGTGATTTTCTACAGCTCAGCTCCTCCTTCATGGATCACTGCCTTGTTGTGGCGAAGGGGCTTGCGTAGCTCAATGAAGCTATAAGCTAGGCCATGCAGGGCCACCCAAGATGGACAGGTCATAGCAGAGAGCTCTGACAAGGCGTGATCCACTGGAGAAGGAAAGGGCAACCCACTCCAGTATCTTTGCCATGAAAACCCTATGGACCCCAAAAGGCAAAAAGATATGACGCCGGAAGATGAGCCCCTCAGGTCGGAAGGTGTCCAATATGATACTGGGGAAGAGCGGAGGGCTAGTACTAGTAGCGCCAGAAAGAATGAAGTGACTGGGTCAGAGCTGAAAGGACACTCAGTTGCGGATGTATCTGGTGGTGAAAGGAAAGTCCGATGCTGCAAAGATCTATACTCCATAAGAACCTGGAATGTAAGATCCATGAATCAAGGCAAGCTGGATGTGGTCAAACAAGAGATGACAAGACTGAACATCGACATCTTACGAATCAGTGAACTAAAATGGACAGGAATGGGTGAATTTAATTCAGATGACCATCAGGTATTCTACTGCGGGCAAGAATCCCTCAGAAGAAATGGAGTAGCCTTCATAGTCAATAAAAGAATAGGAAAAGCAGTACTGGGATACAATCTCCAAAATGACAGAATGATCTCAGTTCGAATCCAAGGCAAACCATTAAACATCACAGTAGTCCAAGTCTATACCCCAACCACTGGTGCTGAAGAGGCTGAAGTTGACCGGTTCTATGAAGGCCTGCAACACCTTCTAGAATTAACACCAAAAAATGATGTCCTTTTCATCATGAAGGATTGGAATGCTAAGGTAGGAAGCCAAAAGAAAACCAGAATAACAGGCAAGTTTGGCCTTGGAGTACAGAATGAAGCAGGGCACAGGCTGGTAGAATTTTGTCAAGAGAATACGATGGTCATAGCAAACATTCTTTTCCAACAACCCAAGAGACGACTCTACACATGGACATCACCAGACGGTCAACACAGAAATCAGATTGACTATGTTCTCTGCACCCAAAGATGGAGAAGCTCTATACAGTCAGTAAAAACTAGACCAGGAGCTGACTGCGGCTCAGGTCATGAGCTTCTCATTGCAAAATTTAGGCTTAAATTGAAGAAAGTAGGGAAAAGCACTAGGCCACTCAGGTATGACCTAAATCATATCCCTGATGAATATACAGTAGAGGTGACGAATAGATTTAAGGAATCAGATCTGACAGACAGAGTGCCTGAAGAACTATGGATGGAGTTCACAACATTGTACAAAAGGTAGCAACTAAAACCATCCCAAAGAAAAAAAAATGCAAGAAAGCAAAATGGCTTTCTGAGGAAGCTTTACAAATAGTTGAGGAAAGAAGGAAAGCAAAAGGCAAGGGAGAAGGAGAAAGATACTCCCAATTAAATGCCAAATTCCAGAGAATAGCTGGAAGAGATAAGAATGCCTTCTTAAATGAACAGTGCAAAGGAATAGAAGAAAACAATAGAATAGGGAGGACCAGAGATCTCTTCAAGAAAATTGGAGATATGAAGGGAATATTTCATGCAAAGATGGGCTTGATAAAGGACCAAAATGGCAGGACCTAACAGATGCAGAAAAGATTAAGAAGAGGTGGCAAGATTACACAGAAGAACTATACAAGAAAGACCCTAATGTCCCTGATAACCACGATGGGGTGGTCACTGACCTCGAGCCAGACATCCTTCAATGTGAAATCAAATGGGCCTTAGGAAGTCTGAGCAATAACAAAGCTAGTGGAAGACAGTATCCCAGCTGAGCTATTCAAAATCTTGAAAGATGATACAGTAAATGTGCTACATTCAATATGCCAGCAAATTTGGAAAATTCAGCAGTGGCCACAGGACTGGAAAAGGTCAGTTTACATTCCCATCCCAAAGAAGGGCAATGCCAAAGAATGTTCAAACTACCGCACCATTGCACTCATTTCACACGCTAGCAAACTTATGCTCAAAATCCTACAAGCTAGGCTCCTGCAGTATGTGGACCGAGAACTACCAGAAGTATAGGCAGGATTTCGAAGAGGGAGAGGAACTAGAGATCAAATTGCCAACATATGCTGGATCATGGAGAAAGCTAGGGAGTTCCAGAAAAACATCTACTTCTGCTTCATTGACTATGCTAAAGCCTTTGATTGTGTGGATCACAACAAATTGTAGCAAGTTCTTAAAGAGATGGGAATACCAGACCACCTTATTTGTCTCTTGAGAAACCTATATGCGGGTCAAGAAGCAACAGTGAGAACTGGGCACAGAACCACTGATTGGTTCAAAATTGAGAAAGGAGTTCGGCAAGTCTGTATACTGTCGCCCTGCCTATGTAACTTATATGCAGAGCACATCCTGAGAAAGGCGGGGCTAGATGAATCACCAGTTGGAATTAAGATTGCTGGGAGAAATATCAACAACCTCAGATATGCAGATGATGCCACTAACAACAAATAGCTCAGCTCATTCATCAATTCACAGGGTGAGTGCAGCCAAAAATTTTAAAAAGACTGAGACTTGAATGGGCAGCAATGGAAGGACTGGAAAAGATCATAGAGTTTAAGGGCATTTCATGGAAGATCAAGGCCAAGATCATTTATACTATTTATTTATTGTATTTATATGCTGCCAAGTAGTTGAAAAGGATCTCTAGGCAGTGAACAGCAATAAAGACCAAAAAGATAACAATCTTAAAATTACTGCATTCCTACTCACTATATGTGAAAGCTGGACAGTGAAGAAAGCTGACCAGAAGAAAATTAGTGGGTATTAACACAGTGCTGAAGGAGAGTCTTGTCAATAAATTTGCACAAATTGCAAAGTGGAGAAGCAGATTTTGTGCAAGCCTCCTTGTCTGTTAAAATATGCACATTTTGTCCTGTTTTAAAAATGAAAGTACATGTACTGTCTTGACTCATGCCAGATCAAAGCCAACCAGAACAGAATCCTCCAGACCAAGCTGTGAAAATCTACCCTATTTTAACTGCCCTAACAGATCTTCACAGATCCTAGCCAAGACAGCAGGAGTAAGCAACATTTTCCAGACATATGCTCAAGCAGGTGCTGGTCACTCATTCCCTAAAGCCTTGGGCAGATGGCCAGCAGGGAGGGGGCAGGGAGGGCAATGTCCGGCTCCAGGGAAGCGGTGGAGTTAGTGCTGTGATGAGATATGACCTCTTGAAAGTTGTTTTCCCTCATGATAGAAACTTCCATTGTTCTGCTTCATCCTCATGCTTTATTTTGCATGCCTTTTGCGGCTGTTTTTGACCTTCCCTAATCAACGGCAAGGGAATTGTCTGTGCTTCTCTCTCTCTTTCTATTGCACATATCCGCACTGCTCTGCACTCCCCTGGGCTGCTGCGCTTGCTGATCTGAAGAAGCCCTGCAGGAGGCATTCCCTCATGAGGTCTTCTTCTGGGTAGGAAGTGTGGGAAGCCGAGGAGGCTACAGGCTGCTGGAGAGATGACTGTGCAGTGCACCGTGGGCCATTCACACACACCGCAGTCACCTCCTAAGTCTGGTAAGAACAAGAACCCTGAACCAAACCCATGGGAATTTCTCCCAAATTTCTTCTACTCTGAATGCCTTTTAACAGCAATTTCCTTCCTATCAAACCGAATGAGAATGGTCAGAAAACAGATGGGAAAAGACTGGCACAGCATTAATGATGTGGGCATTCCGAGCATGGAGGGCCCTATGGGTCAGCCCTGCTATCTTCAACTACCAATATTCCCATGCTGAAAATTTCAAGCAATCGCCCCTCATAGAATGCATGTTTATATACTATTTTCAGTAATGCACACATTGTTGTGTGTTGCTTCCCCTAATATTGGTTTTTTGTATGTTTCTTCTAGAAATCTGAAAATATTGGTTTTGCAATACACATAAGAAATACTAAAATAAAATTGACCCCATGAAAGCGAGGGACTTGGTTTGGCTTCATGGTATTCCAGCTGGCTGAAATCAAGCACAGGAAAAGGAAATAAATATGAAGCTAAGAAAACACAGAAGTCCAAAGCAGAGTGTCATTTCAGCCATAAAATCCCCAGCTATGTGATTAGGTAAAAACAGAGAGAAGGTAAAGGACTGTCCAAATGAAAGGTGACCGAGTTTATATGTAATGGTAAACTGTGGGTTCTTTAACTCACAAATTGGTGCGGGCAAAGGAGCCCCCTTTTCCTGGCACATGCCTTACTTCAGCTTTCAGTTAAGATTGTCTGATCACCATATGATTTAACTTACAACTGTATGAGCCCCAAACAATCCAGAGTGTCCCTATCCAGACAGCACACTAAGACTATGAACAGGGCAATTGGTAACTAGAAGCAGAAATGAGGATGCAGCCACTTGCTCTCACTCGCCCTTGCTTAGTTATGAATTAAATTGGCATTATGTGTGAACTGGGTTAACAGCAAGGAAAGTACTGGGTTTGTGGCAATATTTACCTGTTTTGTAGATGGGAGATCTCTTTCTTATGTTGAGCTGGGACTTCTAGTCCAAGAACTGAGACTAAGAGTGTTTGCAAGGCCTCTTCTCTGGTATGACTCGGGCTGAGAGCCATCTGAGGGGTTGAAACCTTGAAGGGATCCTCAGTTACATTTTGGTTCATATAGTGGTTTGGAAAGTACAAGTGAGATTCACAACAAAATGCTAACTGAGCAAACTGCTCCCCCATCTCTAAACCCAGGACCCCCAGGTGTTTGTGGGGGGATGCAGGCAGGCAGGCAGGCATGCAGGGGAGTCAGCCTCTCAAAACGATGAAATTGGCTTTAGGCATTCAGGTTGAATCACAGAAGCCAAGGGTCTCAGAAGATGTGGAAGCTTCTGGAGGGAACAAGCCATTATCCTGCCTCACTGGACTGAGGAGGGGTGAGACACATGACAAGCCTCAGCAGCATCGCTCTAGCTGCATCTTCTTCTGGATCGGGGAATAAATGCAGCCAATCATCAGTTTGTGTTGCCCCTTAATGTGTAAAGTGTCCTGTGCCACTGGTTCATGTTGCATTAAAATATATGGCTCAATTAAAAGCAGTGCCATTAATTGTGTTAAAGTTAGGCAATTAATCAAAATTACAGTGATGACTTACTTTAATGTAACACTGACAACTGAGGCGATGCAACCTCACCAGTGTTCAAGAGCAAATTCATATATTCACTTCTGAGGCAAGAAGCATCCCTGAAATGCAAGCTTGCGCTCTCTCTCTCTCTCTCTCTCTTGCTCTCTCCATAAAGAGATCTTTCGGGGGAAACAAAATTTGATAAGACTGAAAGTGATCATTCCCTGAAAAAAATCTGAGATTGACAGGAGAAGCAAGTTCTGTGTGCGCTTGTATATGGTAAATATCATCACACAGAGGCCCGTCTGTGACATGTCACTAGATAAATACTCAGGGGGGAAATAACCTCATGGCAACTTTCCACCTCAATAATGGCAGAATGAAGGGGCCTTCACATTTACAGGCAGGGCAGCGCCTGGACAAGTGAATGAGCAAGACGCCACATTTCATGAGGCAGCAGGTTCCCTCACCTGCTTAACCAGCAACATCTTTTTCAAAGCCACCTGCTCTTTGAAGAAGGGTTCTACAGACAAAAAATGTGTGTCTCTCTGTGTGTGCGTGTCCTTGGAGGAAACCGTCCGGCAGTGTTTCTGCCATCAGGAATATTTACCAAGATTGCTTTTTTGGCACTGTTCCTGATAATATTAACATCTGTAATGTAGTAGCAGAAGCCAGCAAAAATGAGAAAGAAGGAAGGATGGACAGAGGAGCACAACTACAAACAGAAAGTTAAGAACAAGGGATTTTGAACCAGAAAATGGCTCTAAGACCCCACACTCTGCCTTCCTCACCACTAGTAAGCACAGATCTTTGTATTGCAACAAAATCTACTCTCTCCATTTTTGACTTAGTTTGTATGATCTGGCCTTGTATCATTAACATACAATGCCATGAAGAAGATAATAAAACATTTATTTCCTTTCTGCAGGACAAAAGACGGGGTTATTAATGTACAAGAGACTATGCAAAGAAGTATGACACGAGACCGTGTCACCAATCTCACTCCAAACTCTGCCCATTAGCCTGACCTGTATTCACCAAGATTCCCCTGTCAGACCTTTTGGCTTAGAGAGGCTGAGGAGGAACCAGAGTAGCACTAGTGACCACCGTCTCTTTCTTCTTTGCAAACATTTACTCATTTTATGAAGCAATCTGTGAAACCAACTTAAGATTAACAGCCCAACCTGAAACACACACACACTTATTTAAATAGTAATTGGATAAAATATGGAATGGATGAAAAATTGCCTTACTTTTGTATTGTTCAAACGAAAGTATCTCCCCCCATTCTTGCTCTGGGGATGCTTGATCTGGGAGCTTCCTTGCTCCTCTTGGCCTTCCCCCAGCAGACAGTTTACAAACTTTCCTGCCATCTTTCGATGTTGCCAAAGTTTCTGGAGCCAAATTCCTGGCATCCAAACTTGAGGCCATATAAAACAACTTTAGCAGCCCCTTGTCCACTGCTCTTCATCTACTCCTGAGAACATTAGTCAGTAAAGCTCCTCTGCCTTTGAAGGGGGAGAAACGTTCCATCATAAATTGGCTTAAAAGCAGCGTATGCGTAAGGGCAGACTGCCATCCCTCTGTTACTGCGATCAATATAAGTAACTCTGACTTTCAGAGAAACTCTTGGGCCTCAAAGATTAATACTGTAATCTCCCAGTGTGCCCTTTTACAAGTTGAATTGAAATCCAACAACCTATTGCAGGCAAGGGCATCAATTAAATCTAAACTCAACGAAGCTACTGTGCAGCAAGACATGAGAGCAATTCTTTCTCTCTGTTATGCCCCATGGGCATTTTAAAGAAACACATAAATTAGAAAGTTACTCATGTGATCTTAGAACAGAATTGCTTAGAACAGACCCCAAGCAATCCCTTATAAAGTACTAGAATGATGCCTTTAAAGTCAACCATGAGTTGCATCAATTGCTGTTGCAGGCCAGGAACAACAGAAGAACCATGTTTGCTCTTCAGCCTTCTGCATACTATGAAATCAGGTCCAAGCCACTGAAATTTATTTTAGAAAGGTTATCAGTCTGCAATTATCTTTAATCACCAATCCTTTCAATAGGGGACAAGGATACTGCAGTCACAGAGATGGCAGCCACTTTTGTGTCAGCTACTGCAGGCAGATCAAAGTTCGCCGCATGTTCTGACAGAGTGGTTAGCTAAAAATAAGTGGAATATAATAAATGGTCACCAGAGTCTAATTTTATGGTTTTATTTGTTTCATGTTCAGTGATATTTGCAATATTTTCTTTCATAGTGAGTGTTGTAAGCTGAAGTTCCTCCTTTGCAGACCTGTCACAAGTTGTAGACCATTTTCCTTGCAAAGTGTTCTTTATTGAGCCAATAGCACAAGTCTCTGAGTGTACACAGAGCGTTTTTTTGGACCCAATCTAGTATTCTCCTCCAGGAACTCTCCTTATGAGCATGCCTAGGCCCCAATCCCTTTCTGAAAGCAAGCATGCCTTCTCTCCCCATGACATACATTTTTTATTGCCAGTCAAAGAAACATCTCTAGAGGAGATCTCCTTCTACCTATGGAGGGGAAGATCTGAAGTATCCTCTGGCACCCAGCATACCCTTCCAGGAACAATAGGATTATACCCTAATTTCCTGAATTTTGCCTCCCATGCAAAAGAATTCATGGCTGGGCCCCCCAGTGTGGTGGGTGTGGGCACCAATGAATCTGCATGGTGGCTCTGCCCCCCCCCCCCAATCTTTACTTACCCCACGTCTGCCTTGTACTTCGCTTCTTGGGCAAGTTACATTTCTTACAGTCTCAAAAATTCACTCTCTGGAAAATGAATGTTTTGTTACTGCTCATGTCCATCATGGTAGCCAACTAATGAATGGGAACTGGTCCCGTCATCGCAGGCTTTTTATGAGAGTGCCAATGACACATTCTCAAAATGTACTGTAAGCTACCTAGGAAGGTCTTGGCAATTATAGACGGCCTTTAAATATGTGTATGTAGAAAGACAGACAGACAGACAGACAGACAGAAAGACAATCCCAGCAGGAACTGGCGACTCTTGACTGAAACAAACCCCTCCTCCTGTTTCCTAAGTAGCAAGCAACCCTAAAAGCAGTGTGCCCTAGTGGGAACCCCCACCTCTCGGTTTGCAAAACCGGTACATCATTTTGTGACTATGCAAGCATGCAGGCCTGCATTTTGGAAACAGGAGCGTGGCAAGTGAAGGCATGCAGCCCCACACACGATGATTCATGAGTAAGAGCCACCATTCTCAGGAAAGTGTGAGCAGGATTGCTGCTGTCATCTGCTTATAATAATCTTAATTTCTACTTAGCTCTTCAGGATTCAAGTACACATTACATGCAAAAGGATTTCAGAAAAGCCAGCCCCCCATTCCCTTCCTTCCTACAAAGCAGCTTTGAAAGTGATGAATTGGAAAGGAGTGACTTAACTCTTTCCGCAAGAAGCAAATGATTTGCCTGACGTCCAGGTTAGGTGACCTGGATTTGGGGACCTGGAATACTGAGAAGGGAGAGTCCATCCCCTCCCCCACACCCCCGACTTCCATGCCTTATAAGTGGAGAATCATCATTCTGCGGCCAGAAAGCATGCTGAGTTGTCATGGGACTGTTTTTGGGTACAGCGGGGTTCCCCACCTCATTTTTTCTGCTTCCCTCAAGCACACCAATACCTTCTTCTTGTTCCTTGAGAGCACCATTTCCGCTAGAAACAAGGAAATGTAGGTGTGAATCTGATTCTCCCAATTGCTGGTCTAGTTTTGATTGTTATTTTACCATTTGCAGGGAAAAGGAGAAGAATTAATCCTTCAAGGTTATATAAAGACAGAAATAAAATGTCAGGCATTTCTTCCAGCTGTGTTCCCACCTCCCTTTAAATAAATAATCAGATTCCTACAATCTAAACATGCTGTGTCAGATTAAAAATGGCTAAGCATGTTTCCTTAAGATAGGTGGGAAGATGGGCAAGCAACATTTGCTACACTTTGTGGACATTTGCAAAGCTGGAGGGGAGGAAGAAGAGAATACTCCTTGCCTTGTATGACCCCCAACCTTACCATCCCATTCAACCTGACCAGCCCATCTCTAGCATTAAGCAAGTACCCACACCCTACAGCACAGTCGGATATTATCAAATTCCATGAAAATAAATGGAAATTAGATTGCACAGACAGCACACAAAAGAGATTCTTTTAATATAAACTATCATCTTAATGGAGTCTTGCTAAATATCCTATTTCAGAAATATCCTAATTTTGGGGCATAAACCAAGCAAGGGATTGAGTTCAGACACAAATAGAAAAGTAGGCCATAAAAAAAGTGACAAAGCTGATGGGGCTATTTTCTCTTTCCAGCCGTAGAAGTTCTTACTGCAAGGCTTCACTGACATACCTTTAATGGAGCAGAAAAGATAGCTTGCTGGTAAAATCTCTTTTCTCTAGGCCAGGCTGCAATATCCTCAATTGTACTGAGTAGCAGATTAGACCATGAGCCATTTTCCTGAAATCACTGGAATTTTTTGCAAAGGAAGACTGTCCATCCGGTAGCATTTAAATCTCCTGGGACAGCATCCATTCAGGCCTATTCCCTAGCTGAAGAAACCCGTTCCCAATTCTCTCCACCAAAATCCAAAACTGGATTTTGTTCAGGCCTTTCAGAACACATCAGCTGAAGATGCCTACTTATTAAAACAAGAGCAAGGCGCAAATTGAAGCAGGCATCTAAGAACAAAGCGAAGTGTGCCCCATATATCAAGGAAGCGAGAGAGGATGACTACACACAAATAACTGAAAAAGAAATGTACCTCCAAGAAAAGGACCAAAACCCAACAATATACATAAAATGTGTTTACCTTCATTTGTAAGGGCAGTTACAAATTTAGAAACAATTATAATTTAAATAGAACTGCCATGCTCTTCATCCCAGGATGGAGCCCTGTGGTGCTGAGTGGTGAGCCTGCCCATTTGGTTTGCTAACCGAGTGCAGAAGCTGTTAATGGCAGCAGGACTCACAGTTCATGATCACTTGGCCAGAACCAGGCAGGGAAGGCAAAGCACTCTACCCTGCAGCATTCCACCAGCATGCTGCTCTCTGCAAAGGTGGTGACATGGCCACCCAGAATAAGATGCCAGGATGCATCACCTCGATCCAGGGCCTCCAATGCCCAATCCCAGCGACCGCGTCCTGTGCCACCCACGTTCTGGCCCCCCAGGCAGACATGGCAGACTCGGCTCTGTGATCAGGGACACCCCTGAGCCTGCAGCACTAGCCTGTACTGTCCTGTGACCCCACAGCCTGACGGGCGCCAGGGGACCTCACAAGACAGCAGATGCACCTGGCCCTGAAGCCCGTCCCCCCCAAGCGTAGTCTGAGCAGGTGTCCCACCAAGTAGCAGTGCTCCACTCACAAAGCTAGGCTCTGGACCTGAAATCATCTGGAGCAGGACTGCATGTGCATCCTCACTCCTAGCAAACTACAGCCTCAAGGGATGGCTTGCACATGTAAATGGATCTACTATAATTCTCCGATCACGGACAGAACTTTCTGATCTTCTTAAATGCAGCAATCATGTTTAACTGGTTAGAATTGGTATGCATCTCTGTGCAGTCAACATGACATACCAGCAAGAATTTTGTACTAAATCCATGACTTAAGCTGGTCTTAACCAACCATTTACCAATTTACTTATTTACTCATCATCAAATAAATTGGGAAATAGAATCACTCCATTCTGCCTCCAGGAGTGAAGCAAGTCCCGATCCTCCTTCCCAGTGCCTAGCTTGCCTGGGGCTGTGAGGTCACCAAGTAAGCACTTTCTTGCTCTTCTATACTTACCAGCACCCTTGGTTTCTCCTGGCCATCGCCACTTAAGAACTTTTTCACAAAAAAATGCACAGCTCCTTTTTGTCTATACACTTCATGGCTGGAAACTGAACAGTGATACTTACTAATTGGTTCCTCTAATCAATCAAACAAGTTCATTTACAAAACATGTTTCAAAATAGAGCATTTCTACAACATAGGAAGGAATGTTTTGTGTTGTTTTATATATTACATAACTTGATACATTTACTAACCAATATACTGCTGATCTAATGAACAGTTTTCTCAGTGATCCATCTTTGTCCATCCTGAGTAGAGGTCACAGGGAGATGACTCGAGAGATCACTCCATTGCCTGACATTTTCTCTCATTTCTGCCTTGCAATTTTGTTAACTCTCCCTCAGAGAATACATCTCTCACCCATCTGTCCACAATTGCATTTATCCATTGAGCCTGAAAATATTCAAGCCTTTCTGTCCCTCCATGTCTGTATTTGCTATCTGAGATAGTCATGTTTCTCTGTCGCTGTGATGCTATTCTGTTAGTTAAGGAAAATGCATTTTCCATGCCAAACAATCCCACCCCTGACTGACAGTCTGGCAATTTACTTGGCTAAGAAAGAAACTTGCTTTTGCTTTTCTATCTTGCAAACTGGAACAGCTGCTCCTGAATACGCTTTCTTTCCAAGCACGCGCCTCTCTAGGTGAAAATACACTCTCTGCATTTTTGAAACCATGAAAAAATAAGTGTTATGATAAATCCTAGCCCAAACCATCAAGAGATACTCAAATTATCAAGAAAATACAAGAAAATTGGTTTGGACTCTTAATGAGCACATCACAAATCTTACTCACTTCCTTAATAATCAATTCAAAGCCTTGGAAGAAGCTCAACTTTCATCTGATCCACCTTTATTTGAATGTAAGGCACTAACAATAAATATTTCCTTCCTACCACTGCCACCATAACAATAATGGGTTTTTTGTGTTGTTCAGAATTTATTTGGAAGAGCTCAAGGAGACTAGAGGCATATGATCTACCAACAAGATGCTCATGCAATAAATAGATAAAAAGAGAGGCAAAATATTTAGCTCCCAATGGTAGTGCTCTATCTAGGGTGAAAATATACCAGGTTATGCCTCTGTTCAGATTATAATGAGACTTTCCAGAGAATAATTTTCCAGCATTTCCTCACTGCAGTTTTTCTGCAGTGGCAGGAGCAAAAAAGGACATCCAAATGCCTGTAAAGCCTTTCTACTTGTTACTTCCCCGGTGTCTGCAATATTAGCATCCTTTGGGTTCTAAGAAATTTACATAAGGAATGCAGAGTTTCATAGGAGCTTGTCAACTTCAAAGCTAGAACACATGAGCATGGTGGCCATCTCTGAACTTTCCAACCTTGGAAATGTTTCTCCAATTATAATATAATTGCATATGTTCAATGCACAGTTCATGTAATAAAATAGATTCAGTTTATTAGTTTGAAATTGACCATACATACAGTAGACTCTCAGTTAATTGGAACTCAAGCAACCAGCACTCTCAAGCAACTGGCCAAAAAATGGAAGAAATCATACTTTAAATAAAAATTAAAATAAAATCAATTTCCAGTGGAAATATAAGTTTAAACTTGGTGTGCCATGCCCACACACCACTCCTGCATGCCACACACCATGCTGGGAGTAAGTCCATGCTTGTCTCCCACTCCCGTGTAAACATACCGGTCACTGGGATCTACTGTTGTTCACGTGTTCTCACGCACCCCCAAGTACGCTGAAGCAGGTCCCAGGTAAGCGTAAATGTATAGTGCTTATCCTCAAGCAGAAGATGGAAATATGCAAGAGGCTTGAGAAAGGTGAGTGTCGTGCAGTGCTCATGAAGGAATTTAATGTTGGTTTGTCAATGATCTATGACATGAAGGCTCAGTCTCAGAAGGCAGAAGTTTGCCTCTATTTGCTCTTAATTATTGCATTTCAACATTCGTATCAAGTTAATACAGAGTTTATGGTATGGGCTATACTATTAGTTAGACCGATTTTAATAGCAACTCTCAAGCAACCAGACACTACATTTATCCAGCTTCTACCAATCTCCATGGGTGCTGGCTAACTGAAAGCCTACTGTATTGTGATTAGACCAGTATGGCAAGGTAACAATTTAACAGATAATTCAATTAATACTTGCAGAAATCTAAAAATGGTACCTTCACATTTAAATTATATAACATACTTAAGTACTGTAATGTATCTTCTCTATCAGCAAACATGAATAGTTGTAAAATGTCAAAACTAAGTATGTTAGCAAAGCTATGAAATCCATTACTAATTGAGGTGACTCAGATTAGAAGGAAAAGGTACAGGCAGCAGATAAAAACACACTCGGGGAGGAAAAGACACTTAGAAATCTAACATGCATCAGTGGCTGTGTAGCAATAAGAGAAGAAATATTCTACCAGCTGATGCTAGTACAACATCAAGCTTGTTAGGCATCCTACCAGCCAAAGAACCACCTTCCGCTTTTGGCAAACGACCTGTTCTCTCAAATGTATTAACCCATAATAATTTATCCTAGCCACAAAGCTCCTGACTTTCCAGCAAGCCTTCTAAGACTCAGTCAAGCATACCGGGCACAAGCAAGTATTATGTGTACAACTTGTTTTAGCATGACATCTAATAAACATTTTAAAAATGCAAATCCAAAATAAACCTAACAAAATCTGAGCGCTAGCTTTTTCTGTTTGGTACTTCTGATTCCAGAATTCCACAGGTCATTGCTGCTTTCCCCCAGAAGTGTTTCAATGGCCTTTTTGCTTTCCAAAGTGCATTTATAATAGCAGTAATTTTTGACATAAGCACTACAATATCAGACTTTCAGGAGCCAATCTTCCACTGATGGCTCAATCATTTTTTCCAGCTATAATCATTTTCACAGCTGTTAGCAAATTGCTAACCATATCTCCATTCTTTCCCTCCACACAAAATTTAGTGTCATTTAAGAGGACTACTTTTGATTTCAAATTTAATTTGTTCTGTGTAACAGCCTGAATGGCCTTGATAATCTTTACCCAATAAGACTTGATGATTTTACAGTCCTGCCAATATGCATGAGAAGTTTGCATCCTCTGCCATGCATCTCCAATACAGATTGCTAATGTTTTGCTTAAGATGTTTGCTTAATACCAGCTTAAGATGGTGTATATAGTTCTTTCATTTTATTTTCATGACAAGCCTATGAGTTAGCTTGCACTGAGACAGAGTGATCATCTGGGTAACCCCTAAATGCTAGAATGGAATCCCTAGTCTGAAGTTCTGCTTCCTTCTCTAACTACACCACAGTGTCTTCCAGAAAAAAGTAGAAGCCATGGTAGAACATTCATTTCATGTTCCCATCCATGATAATTTTGACCACCAATTCAGCTCCTGCCCTAATTTGATTATCAATGCCTCTATCAATGCCTCTATCTCATAACTAATGAGATTCTTTATTCTGTTATCTAATTTCACACCAAGCCACTAACACCCTTATCTATCCATTCAGCCCTAAAAACCTTTGAAATTGCATCTTTATCCATGGTATCGATATTAATTCCAAGTAATTTGGATTCCATTGGATTTAAAGACCTACACATGTGTTTGAATCTCTTCCAGCAATGAGACACAGAAGAGTTTATCATGCCAAATGACTCTTGTAATCCAATTATGGCAATTCATTATCTAAAAACTTGCTAGAATCAATGGAATAATGAATGATCCCATGCATAGTTTACCCAAAAGCAAGTCTCACTGAATTCAGTGGGGCTTCTTTCCAAGTAAATGTGCAGAGGCCTTCAGCTCTAGTTCATCCCCCTGCCCCAAAGCAACACATCAGAGCTAATTTCCTGAATCTAAAAGAAAAACTTTTTAAACTTGGAAGTGCACCATATTAAAGGGGTGACAGGAAAACAAACTTAGAAGCATGTATTTTTGAAGTCAAGAGGGCATAATGGCACACCAGAAACTGATTAAGCACTGCTTTTTCTTTTACCCTCCCTTTCATAAATATCTATCTGCTTTTTTCCCCTCAACAACTTCTACACTATTGTATTACTGAAGCATGGAAAATGTTCTTGAATAACAAATAATCTAAGTTCATTATCTCTGCCTGGGTTGCACTGCAATTATACCACTGACAATGGCCGTTCGCTCCATAAATTTAATTTTGATCCTTCTTCCTATTACAGCACTTGAGGTCATAATGGAATATACAGAAAGCAGGTTAAGTATACAAGGGGAAGAGCATCTTTCACATCTTGACTTCAAATAAGAAAACAGTTGCAGGAGTTGTAAATCTAGCTGGTCCACTGAAATACAGAGGGGTAGAGGAATTATAAGGCGGTGATGAATTTCACCGCTCTGTTTCCAGAAGGGAATTAGAAGGTATAAGCCTCTATCCTCAATATAGGCTTTTTATTTGTAGATCTGGATCACAAGATATGGAGAAATGCAAAACAAAAGTATACTCACATTCAGATTTGTGTAATCGTTTGTGAGATATGAATTATATGACTACTGCAACAAGACAAAACAAAACAAAACAAAACAACAGAACACAACCTTTGCCTTCCTGTCTGGGAGCAAGAAGCTTTGCTTGGAATAATAGAACAACTGAATGGTCTCTGGAAATACTATTTCTGATACTAAAACAACCATTCCACATTTTCCCTTGCATGACTCCCCATATTTTCGGAATGTGTCTCCACTCCTCTTGTATGTAATGTGTTTTGCAGATGTTACTAATGAATAAAAGTGAATTATTTTTTTCCAAGCCTTACAAACCAGGTAAAAATATGTTAGAGGGTTTTAAAATGTGGGTTGCCATTTTAAGAACTTGTCTGAAAAATATATCTTGAATACACACACAAATATGCCTACATTTGTTACATACTGTCATGTCACCTACAACTTACAGCAAACCTATAAATGAATGGCCTGCCCTTCACAGCCTTGCTCAGTTCGTATAAATTCAAGCTTGTAGTTTCTTTTGCAAAATGGATTCATCTCACAGCTGGTCCTCCTCTTCCTCTGTCTTGGACTTATCCTTCTCTAGTGAATCCTACCTTTTCATGATCTTCCCAAAGTACAAAAGCTTCATAGAAACATAGAAACAGAGCGAGTCAGAAGGGGTCTCCTGGGTCATCTAGTCTGACCCCCGGCTCCAGCCGGCTCCGCTCACGACATGCCCACCATGTGCACGTCCAGCCTATCCTTGCACACCCGCACCGATGGGGCCTCAACCACCTCCTGGGGAAGCCCATTCCATACCCTCGGGGTCCTGACTGTCAGGAAGTGCTTCCTGGCATCCAAATGGAACCTTGGCTCCCTGAACTTTGCTCCGTTGGAACACATCCTGCCTTCCTCTGCAGGGAAGAACAGGTCTCTACCCATCTCCATGTGTCATCCCCTCACATACCTGTATGTCGCCAACATATCCCCTCTGAGTCTCCTCTTCTCCAGGCTGAAGAGACCCAGTTCCCTCAGTCTCGCCTCATACCCCATCCACTGCAAACTGGCCACCAACCTTGTGGCCCTACGCTGCACTGACTCTAACCTGGCTATATCCTTTCTGTAATGAGGGGCCCAAAACTGAACACAATACTCCAGTTGCGGACAGTTTTATCATTTTTGCTTCCAGGGACAGGCAGAAAGATGAACAAGTGGTTCCTAGGTCAAATCAAGCCAGAATTTTCCCTGGAAGCAAAAATGATAAAATTGAATCCAAGCCATTATTACCCTATTTACTCTATTTGTTTTCTAATATTACAGGATCTTCCTCACAGGGTTCCTCTTTGAAGGACTCCATCATTCTTCATCTCTTCTATATAGTTCTTCCATATATTGCTTCCAACTTTTCCTTATTTCATCCTGGTCAGATACCATGTCCCCCCAGTGCTCCTTCAGTCTGAGCAACAACAAAGCTAGTGGAAGACAGTATCCCAGCTAAGCTATTCAAACTCCTAAAAGATGATGCAGTTAAAGTGCTACACTCAATATGCCAGCAAATTTGGAAAACTCAACAGTGGCCACAGGATTGCAAAAGGTCAGTTTACATTCTGATTCCAAAGAAGGGCAATGCCAAAGAATGTTCAAACTACCACACCATTGCACTCATTTCACATGCTAGCAAAGTGATGCTCAAAATCCTACAAGCTAGGCTCCAGCAGTATGTGGACTGAGAACTACCAGAAGTACAGGCAGGGTTTTGGAGAGGCAGAGGAACCAGAGATCAAATTGCCAACATGCTGGATCATGGAGAAAGCTAGGGAGTTCCAGAAAAACATCTACTTCTGCTTCATTGACTATGCTAAAGCCTTTGATAGTGTGGATCACAACAAATTGTGGCAAGTTCTTAAAGAGATGGGAGTACCAGACCATCTTATTTGTCGCTTGAGAAACCTATATGTGGGTCAAGAAGCAACAGTGAGAACTGGAATGGAAATGCCGATTGGTTCAAAATTGGGAAAGGAGTACAGCAAGGGTATATATTGTTGCCCTGCCTATTTGACTTACATGCAGAGCACATCGTGCGAAAGGCCAGGCTAGATGAATCACAAGTTGGAATTAGGATCACTGGGAGAAATATCAACAACCTCAGATATGCAAATGATACCACTCTAATGGCAGAAAGTGAAGAGGAACTAAAAAGACTCTTGATGCAGATGAAGTAGGAGAGTGCAAATGTTGGCTTGAAACTCAACATCAAGAAAACCAAGATCATGGCATCCGGTCCTCTCATTTCCTGGCAAATAGATGAGGAAGAAATGGAGGTAGTGACAGATTTTATTTTCCTGGGCTCCAAGATCACTGCAGCCAAGAAATTAAAAGACGCTTGCTCCTGGGGAGGAAAGCTATGGCAAACCTAGACAGCATACTAAAAAGCAGAGACATCACCCTGCTTGCCTATAGTCAAGGTTATGGTTTTCCCAATTGTAATGTGAAAGCTGGACCATAAGGAAGGCTGAGCGCCTTCGAATTATGGTGCTGGAGAAGACTCCTGTGAGTCCTTTAGTCTGCATGGAGATCAGACTGGTCAGTCCTAGAGGAGATGAACCCTGACTGATCTTTAAAAGGCCAGATACTGAAGATGAAACTCAAGTACCCTGGCCACCTAATGAGAAGGAAGGACTCACTGGAGAAGAGCCTAATGCTGGGAACAATTGATGGCAACATAAGAAGGGGATGGCAGAGGATGAGGTGGCTAGATGGAGTCACTGAAGCAGTTGGTGTGAGCTTAGGTGGACTCTGGGGGATGGGGGAGGAGAGGAGAGCATGGAGAAATGTTGTCCATGGGGTCGTGATGGGTCAGGCACAACTTCACGACTAACATAAATATAAGTCTGAATTTTCTTTCCATTTCTTGGATGTTGTGAAAGACATCACTTTGTTTTCCCAATCTTGTTGTTCTCTTCTATTTATTTGCATTGATCATTGTGATAATTCTTTTTGTCTATATGTGAAGTCACTATAAAATTGTATTTGGGATTTTGACCCTATTTCTGTCACCTTTTACTTTTGCTTCTCACCTGTCAATGGTTTTTCTCCTATCATCCATCTAAGCTTTTTCTTTTTGCTACAGGAATAGTCCTTTGGCATTCTTCCCTAATCATATCTCTGGTTTCACTCCAGTTTTTGTGGCTCATGGTTATTTGGGTTTAGTAATGCAAATGTGTTTTTCTGTGGATGTTAAATTCTTCATTATTTTTAGTTGTATTTGGCACCATGCTTCTGTTAGTGATCTTTTTCAGCTTTACTCTGATCTTTGCTATGAATAGTACATGATCACTACCAGAGACCCCTCCTGGCCTTGCTCTGGCAGCAAAAATACTACTTCTCCATGTTCTAATTCCAACTATGTAGTCTATTTGACTTCTGTATTGACCATCTGTTGATATCCATGCATTCAGTCATCAGAATGACTGCACAGAGGATGTACTTGCAATAAACAGATGGTTGGCTTTGCAGAATTCTATTCTGTGCTACATCTTGCCCCATATTAGAGCCACTCTGTTTCTTCTGGGCTTGTCACTTCCAGAATAAAACACTGTGTGTTTGTCTGCCCATTGTAGTTCACTCATGTCAAGTACTGTGATGTTTAATTGGCCTATTTCTTTCTTTTTTTATGATTTCAAGCTTGGCTTGATTCACACATCCCATGATCCACGTCCCAATTCTATGAGTTGTGTGGAATCAAAGATCCTTTCACCTCTGTGAACATCAGCCACTAGCCTTCATTTCAGTTTTGACCTAGCTGTGTCATTAGCTCTTCCCCAGCAGCTGGCTGAATGTCTTTTGACTTGGGAATCTCCTCTTCAGGTATGATCTCATTTCATTTTCAAATGTTCCACACAGGGTTTTTAAGGTAAAAACTCAAAAAGAAAGAACATAGTTTACCATTGCCTTCTTTTCCAGATTACTGACTAGAGTTAGAAACATGGAAACAGAGCGAGTCAGAAGGGGCCTCCCAGGCCATCTAGTCTGACCTTCGGCACCAGCCGGCTCTGCTCACAACATGCCCACTGTGTGCATGTCCAGCCTATCTTTGAACACCCTCACCGATGGGGCCTCAACGACCTCTCGTGGAAGCCCATTCCACAAGTGCTTCCTGGCATCTAAATGGAACCTTGGCTCCCTGAGCTTTGCTCCGTGGGACTCCACTGTCTATGAAAGAACCGCCATCTCTGTCTCCCGCTACTACTGCTGCTGCCCAGTAGCTGCCCTGCAGAAGTCCTCCTGACCCTCACAGTTAGAGGCAGCCATCCTGTTCTGCTGATGTGACAATCGCTGCTGAAGAGGGCGCATGTATCTTAGTCTGGTTTCTGTGCTTTGACCGTTAAGCATTGGGTGACCAGCCTAAAGAGAGTTCTAGCCTCCAGGTGGCATTGCTCTTGGCCTTTGTGGCACTCTCAAACTCCCTCACACATAAAGGCATCCATCTAACACAAAGGAAAGCATGGACATCATCAATTAACTTGGGGAAAACTACTATAGTTATATACCTCCCTCTTCACGTCTATGTTCCATTCACTACAATACATTTTTTGTTCTAACTTGCTGGAACTTCCATCTAATGGTGAATGATAAACAGGAAAATTTAATGCAAGGTTTAAATGTAAAGTGCTTTTAAATCAGTTATATTTAAGTGCTTTTAAAAGAATACGTGTAAGATTAAATCAAGATTCAAGCATGCCACATTTATCTCTTAAAAGCGATGCATGGTCCTCTAACCTTCTAACACCTCGCATTAAATGCATCCTTTTTTGTCGGGGGGGGGGGATCCCATGAATATTTCACCCAGTTTTGGGACCATATGACACAATAGGGCATCCATTGTATTGATTATTGTCCCCACTGAATTCTGGAACTGGCTGGTGGATCATGGGAACTACAGTAAAGAATTGATATTATTCAGGGCTCCCACTCGGGATGGACTGTCTTCTGGGCTGAATGCTCTCTTGGTATTGACTGGGCCCTCAGCATTGATTATAGAAAGAGGTTCTCATGGCATCTGCACTTCCACTTAGGGGCAGCAGCCAACTTTTCCCCCAGGCTTGTGCACTTTGCTGGCCATGTGGTCAGGCATGTGGAATCTGCAGCTTCCAAGATCCTGGTCCTCAGTTGCCTGGCCAAGTTTCCAGGCCTGTTCTGGGAAGGTCTGGCAATGCAGGCATGATTCAACAATGTGTCACCCACCCAAAGGGAAAGGCAGCAGGAAGGCCTGTTTTTGGCAGAGGGGTGAGGATTTGCTCGCACACTGGACACCCTTTCTAAAGGGTGCCTCTGATGCCATCATGGTCGAGGGGCAAGGCAGAGGACAGAGAAGGAAGGAAGGACTGGTAGAAGGATGCAAAAGATCCAAGAGAAGGTGGGTAGGAAGGGGCTTGTATGTATGTATGTATGTATGTATTTTACAACGAAGAGTGAAAATGAAGTACACGGAGAGATGGTGGCTGAGTAGGGGGCCAAGGAGTAGAGAGTAATGGAGAGAAAAGGGTAATAAACACTGAAAAAATACTGAAGTTAAGGAGAGAAGCATCCAGGAACAGAGGCAGTCGAAAGGGAACTGAGGGAATGGGCAAGAGTCTCTCCCATGGATGCAAGGAACAGGAGGGGGCAGGGCTCCTGCCTAAACCAATGTTTACCTGTAGACCCTCCCAACAACAGGCTCCACGCAGGTACAGAGCCCATACGTGTGATGCACAGAGATTGCAAAGGGGAACAATCCTATGGTACAGGATGGATAATATCCAGAATCTCAGCAGGATCGTTCATGAAGTAAAGCTGGGAGATTGTAGTCTTTTGGGGTGGCATGAAAGGGACCAAGCAAGCAGTGCCACCCCACTCCTGTGATGTAAGAAATTATTTTCTCTAAGGATGCTGACCTGTTAGAGAATTTGTATACCATTTCCACTGTTTTCAACACAATCCTTTCAGATGAAATGAGCTTCTACATCATCCTACATATCTAGATTAGCCTCGGGATGTTTCAGATCAGCTCATGTGTAAAAGAGGCTGGCAAGTTTGCAGTATGATACATGACACCCTTCCCATTAAATAAAAACCCACACTGCTCTGGCTATGTGTAACCGCTAACACAAAAAGCATCTAACAGTTCACAAGAGACAGCAATGACAAATACAACCATGGTGCAGAGCATGTGCTCACTTATTTAGCTCATTCTGGCAGGTACGGTACAAGACAACCATATCATTCTCATTTGCATGTCACAGTGGCATGATGCTGCTTCTTGTAGCAAAGGTTGACATTGAAATGCTACTCGTTTTAAAATTTATTTATTTATTTAAAACATTTCTATGCTGCCCCCATCGCAACAAAGCCTCGGGGCGGCTCACAAAGAATACATAAATACATACATACATAATGATAATATAACAATTAAAAAAATCATTTAAAAACCCCCAGTGCATTCTCGGCTAAAAATTTTAAAATCCTAATTAATTCAATAATTTAAAAATTAAAATAAGTTTTAAATAAAAAGGTCTTAGCCTGGCACCGAAAAACAAATAACGACGGCGCCAGGCGGACCTCTCTGGGGAGCGCATTCCATAGATGGGGCGCCACCACAGAGAAAGCCCTCCTCCAGGTACTCACCCTCCTAATATCATTCACAGAGCGTTCCTGGAGAAGGGCATCTGTTGCTGCTCTCAAGGGGTGGGAGGGCATATAATCCAGGCAAAGAACACAAACAGCAACTCGCTTCTTAATATTAATATTTTAACAATACAGAGGAAGATGAGTTTCACCATGTAAAAGCCAGATAGGAGTTATTCCAGATCAAAATGGATGTTACAAAAGTGTGTGTGTGAGAGAGAGAGAGCACACATTTTTCTTTTTTAAAAAACAAACCTGTGCTTTCTGTCTTGAACTTCGGAAAGCTCTCTGTTGGAACACTTCCAAACTCATCATGCTCCCTGTTACCTAATGGATTTTCCTCTACAGCGGTAAGACCTTCAAAATGGGCCAGATCAGGCAAGGGAAAACCAGACTGACTTTTTCGTAGGCAGTCACAGTGCAAACACTAATGGAATAATCTCAATAAACAGTGAGACTTCCCCCACCCCCCAGAGGCCAAGCACTCTGCAGTTAGATATTTCAGAGCAATTTAAATATTAAGACCTAAAACTCTGCAAGAAGATTATTTCATCATATCAGAGGCTTCTTGTAAAGGATTTGAGATCTGGAACTGATGGTCCAACTATATTAGGGGCACTTCACTGGAGCAAACTGATTCTAAGATGACCAATTAAGAGGTGCTGCCATCACTTACCCAGTTTTCTGAGCATCGGACTACCTAGATATGGATAAAATTGAATGACTATTTGTGAGCAGAAAAATCCAAGGCTCTTGAAAGGTGGGGGACCTGTGTCTATATTTCCCCTTGCCAGCCAGCAGCTTAGAGCTGAGCTGCTGATAATGCTAATTGTCTAGGGATGCCTGGTGGTTTTCAGAGCCACGTAACTCTGGGAGGGGAAGGTTGCACTGCCTCCTGCCCACCATTTCCCCCTGAAATTCCAGATGGGAAGAGGCTAAAAGAAGTCTCCACTGGGATGGAATCTGAGGGGAATATTCAGTCCTGCTCCCCAGAGCATCATGGTCCTGATCCGAGTCAGGGCCAAACACACTTGCATGAGAGGAAAGGAAACTATCACAATAGCTACAAAGCAAGCAGCAGGTAATTTAGACCCACCTGCCGAGTTGGAACCAAAAAAGTTTAATCAACTGTGCTTCGGCCATTATCTAAGGAGGAGCTCAACATTCCCCTCCAGAATTGTTTATCCTTATGAAGCATTCCAATGGCAGGAAAACCGAAAAATTTTCTGTGGTTTACCTTTAAATGTGGGACTCTGCATGCCTGAATACTGTACTGTGGTGAAGCTTGCTCATTTCTCATTCTAAATGTAAATAGACAATAACTACTCTTGAAGCCACTGGCGAAGATGAAGATGCGTTTTTCTAAATAGCTGTTGGTGATTTTCCAGATGTGACCTCCACAAAATACACTAAATCGCTGTTTAAAGCCTATTCTGAAATATTTACGTATGAAATAAAATGGGCCCTGCTTATAACTCTATTTGTTTTAAAAGACCCATTTTAGTAAACGCCACAAGTGATTGCTGTCTGGGTTATCTTTCTCCATATCAGGAAGGAAGTTTCGTACATTCAGCATGGGAGATGCAATTTCCTTCATAAGTGCTGGTACAAAATATCCCTAATCTGTGCTTGATTCAAGTCCCTTAAATATCCTTGAACCCTGAGCAATGTAAGAAATTTGTCAAAATAACTAGTAATTCACAGAAATTGACTCTGTTTCATGGTACCTGCCGTTTAAACCTATTTGCATTCAGAAAAAGAAACAGTTATAGGATCCACACAGGTTGCCACACAAATACTATCAGACACTAATTCAAAAGTCTTTCCAGGAATCTCCCTTTGGCGACCCTGAATAAAAGTCCAAGCTCCTATGAATCTCTTTCCACCTGGAGGCGGTTTAGGAGCAACCACTGAGAAGGTTCTCAGGGCAGTGGACATGAATCTTACAGAAGCAGAGGCTTAGGACCTTGGCTGGTGAGGCAGAATATCTGGACAAAAGCGCTCCTGAAGGTATTTTGGACCCGAGACATGAAGGACTTCAAAGGTAATTACCAATACCTTGCACTGCATCTGTAAACCCAATGGCCGCAAGTGGGTGGCTTTGCTATTGTTGATATATGGTGTCCCCATGATGTCCCAGAGACCAACCTGGCTGCCATATGTTGTCCCAGGGCTGGGTGGATGGGAGGGGCATAGGTGGCTTTAAAGAGGGGACTGGATACGTTCATAGAGGATAGAACCATCCATGGCTCTTTGCCACCAGGGCTATCTTCAGCGTCCAAGTTCAGAAGCAATATGGTACTGAGTAGCAGCTGCTAGAAGCAACCAGAAGAGCAGCCCACAACCTCCATGTCCTGCTTGTTAGAGGCATCTATTTGACTGCTATGAGAAACAGGATGCTGGACTAGACCAACTGTTGGTCTGATCCAGCAGTATCCTTCTTGCATGCTCACTTTCAACCTTGGTTTAGCCTTCTATTCAGCACTGCTTGTGGGGCAATCTCCTAAATGCTTTGATTTAAATTTAAGCAGCACCATACTTCTACTTGCTTGGGACTGGGATCCATGCAAATTAACAGAACATGTTTTTAAGCCAGGGGTGCAGAACCTGTGGCCCAGCAGCCAAAGTCAGCCCTCCTACAATCCCAACCCAGCCTTCCAGGCTTTTCCAGATGCAACGCCCTTTCCCTTGGCTTCACCCCTCTTCTGCCAACCACCAATCCCTTGATGACTTTCTGTTTCTTGCATGCTTTTCTTCCATGTTTAAAAGGTTTTTAAAATGCTTCTCCTAGCATTTAGTTACAAGCTGCCAGAGCTTTTAGCTAAAATATGCTGGTACTTTGCACATTTCAGGCCCACTTCTTTCCTTCTGGCCTCATCCTGATTTGCTGCGTGGTCCCAATTAGCCTGGAAATGTGGCTTCCTGGAATCTGTTTTGAGGTTCAGCACCCCAGTTTTAAGTCAATAAACACATGCATGGGTGGTGCTCAAATCAGGAGGACTCAGACCTGGGCTGGAATGCTAATTGCACTTATCTGGGGACTATGCCTCATCGACCACAGAGCAATGCAGTTTAGAAGCTGGAGCTGCTGCAGAACACAGCGGCTTGGTCATTACTGAGACCTGCTCCTTTTCAGCATGCAACTCCATTGCTGAAGGAACTGCACTGGCTGCCGATTGACCACCAACACAGATTTAAGGCTTTAGGAGTAGTGTAGCACTTAAACAACCTGGAACTAAGATACCTGTGGGAGTACCTTTCCCTTTCCCAACCTGCCTGGTATGTGAGATCATCTGATGGCATGTCCCCGGTGGTTCCACATAGGCCTACAGCCTGGCCACAGAGTCCACCTCACAAGGAGCCTTCAGCATAGTGGTTGTGCTTCTGTAGAACTCCTTGCCTCAAGAGGCACGGACACTGCATTGGTTTTGGCATCTCTTGAAAAATCTTTTATTTCAAGAGGACTTCCTCATCTAACCAGCCACAGTGCTATTGATCTGGTTGTATCGATCTTGATTTTAGCACATTGTTTTATTCTTTTATTTATTGCTTACTGTTCCAAAACCTCCATGCTAGAATAGAGACTGGTATACTGTATAAAACTTGTAAATAATAATAACGTCCTTTTGATAATCATGTATAAGATTGCATATTTATTTATTTATTTATTTATTTATTTGGGATTCTTGTATGCTGTCCCATTCGCATAAGCCTTGGGGCAGCTTCCAACAAATAAATAAAAATACAAATATATAAAAACTAGAAACATCCAGGCAATAAGTTAAAACAATAAATAAATTAACAATTAATTAAAATGTTTAAATAAAAAGGTCTTGGCCTGGTGCCGAAAAACAAATAACGACGGTGCCAGGCGGACCTCTCTGGGGAGTGCATTCCATAAGTGGGGCGCCACCGCAGAGAAGGCCCTCCTCTGGGTACTCACCCTCCTAATATCTTTCACGGAGGGTTCCCAGAGAAGGGCCTCTGCCGCCGATCTCAAGGGGTGGGAGGGGAAGTATGGACGCAGGCGCTCCTTTAGGTAACCAGGTCCCAAGCCGTTTAGGGCTTTATAGGTAATAACCAGCACCTTGAATTGGGAGCCAGTGAAGCTGACGGAGGACTGGGGTTATATGAGAACAACGCCCAGTCCCCGTCAGCAACCTGGCAGCTCTATTTTGCACCAACTGAAGTATCCGGACCGTCTTCAAGGGCAGCCCCATGTAGAGCGCTTTACAGAAGTCTAATCGGGAAGTAACCAATGCATGCATCACTGTTGCAAGGTAGTCTTCCTCCAGGTAGGGACACAGCTGATGGATTAGCCGAAGCATAGTCTGCCACGTTTTTACTGGAGTGAATGCAAGGCAGTTTTCAGCTGTGGACAGTCTGTGCCAAAGATACAGATTATTTGCATTTAGTTTCAATGAAAATGAAACAACCCACCTTCATTTTCTAACTGCTCCTCTGGCCTAGTGTTCTATGGAGTACCTTTCACAATGAGCTAAATTAGTTCTGAGTTCTTATTTGTCAGAATTACTTCATTGCTTTGCCAAACAGAAAACATAAATAAATTGCAGGCGCTTGTTTGTTTAACCAAGTACACAGAAAATTGCTGCTGCTGAGAATTAAATAAGAATATAACCCATAATTAGGGCAGGGGGAGGAAAAACCTGGAGAAAATATACTGGGAAGGCTAATTGGAGCAATAAAACTGCTTTCAGTTTGTCTGCCTCAGTGTCATCATTGGAACTTAAGAAAACAAATAAGTCCTGTGAGCGGATGGACTAAAAATGCTCAAAGAGTTATTTTCAAAGCTGCTTTATTCTACATGCTGACATTTCACCTAAAAGAGACCTAATTACTAACCACAATCCAATCTTTCAGGACTGTAGTGGAGGATTCCACAGATTGGAAACCGAGACACTGCATGCTCATGTTCTTCAGCATCATGGTTGTTTGGACGGCTGCACTGTTAGATCAATTAATCCAGCAACTGATGTTGGCATGAGTCCAGCTAATATTGTATGTCTACCTCAGTCATATTAAACTAGTCACAACCAGATAATGGCTGCCAAAAGAACAAGTGGAAGGCACATTTAACTAAAAATAAATCACACTGGAAGTAGTGGACTTTATTTGTGCATAAACACGCTTATTATGTGATTAAATACTAGCTGCAAGGTTTGAAGCAGAGGTTAAGCACAATTGGAAGTGAAATATGATTCTATGAAAACACTTTTAATCCCAGTTTAGACAAAGTAGCCAAGGGGCTGCTTCTCTTCCATTCACATTCTTCTCAGTGACCTTTCATCAAAGACCCAATAAGGTAGAGTTGAAAAGCACTGCTGTGGGAGAAAACAAAAACTGTTGCTATGACTTTAAAAAGGCAGAGAAAAAAGAAGAGAATTTACAAATCACAGCACTGTCTTTAGAGAGAAGGCTACTCACTGCAAAGGAGGAAAGGCCCTGAAGATGAAAAAAGTGAAGGTAAGAGTCAGGTAGGTGAAAATTTAAGAACTAACTTGTTCGTTTGAGTCTTTTGGTTACATGAATGCAGAGAGACTGGTACCCCTCCTCCCTTGAGCTCTCTGCCTGGAGGTGACACTTTCTTCAGGATCTTCTTATTCAGAGTTGAGTTTTATCAGCTGGTGAAAGGGCAGATTCTGAGAGAAAGTCTAAGCTAAGGTGGCTCATGATGTAGATTCGTTTAACAAGAATCAGATCATGGTTTTAAGCATCTTAACAGAACAGTGGTACATAGTACAACATACATTTTTCAGGTCTTATCTACCTATAAGAAAAACAGATCAACCAGGGTGGGAAAACAATGCAATGTATAAACTTCAGGCACCTAAGCATACATAAGCATGTATCTAATACAGGGTGGGCCAAAAGTAGGTATACAGTCCATCGAGTCATGGAGGACCTCACAGAGGGGAGAAATTGAGGGACTTCATCTCGCAAGCAGTTGCTGACATTCGTGCAAACTGGAATTTGTGTCACAGCGTTGGGAACAGTTTGAGGCATGTTGCAACCTTGATGGAGGACATTTCAAGCACCTAAGAGTCCAAACATAACCCAATCAGTACTGTATACAGCGGTACCTCGGCTCACAAACGCCTCAGTTCACGACCAAATCGGGTTGCGAACAAAAATTTCATAAAAATTTTGACTCAAGTCGCAAACTCCGCATTGGGTGGTGACCGCGATTGTGGCCATCCCCCCCCTCCCCCAGTGGAGAGATGGCCACAATCGTAGTTGTGTTCGTGCAGGGAAGACAGGCACGATCGTGGTTTTGCTCGGTGGGGTGTGGAGATGGCCGCGATCGTGCTGGAGGGTGGATGGCCAAGATCGTACCTGTCTTTCCTGCACAAGCGTGCCAGTGATTGTGCCCATCTTTCCTGCATGAGCGCAACTGCAATCTCGGCAATCCCGCCCCCCAGCATGTAGGGATGAGTGGCGCGATTCCGGTCATGCTGGGGGGGCGGGGAGATGGCCACGATCTATGTTGTTCTTTGTCACTTCGCTTCAAATTTTTCTGATTTAAAAAAAAATAGTTACAGAATGGATTAACCTTATTTACATTGAACCTTATGGGGAAATTTGACTTGGCTCATGGCCAATTTGGGTCACGGCCAGAGTCCTGGAACAGATTACGTTCATGAGCCAAGGTACCACTGTGCCTACTTTTGGCCCCCCTGTATAAAAAACAGTAGTGGTGACCGCTGGATAAAGGCTGAAGACATAGGACGTAGCTACCCTCACATGTCCGTGTCATGGTTGAAGCAACCTGTGCTGTGAAGGCCACAGCCCCTTCTCTGAGCGGGGCTTTAATGCTTTCTCTCTGTAGTCCCAGTATGGATGGAATGAGTTATACCAGCAATTCACATAGCCAAAAAATGGGATTACAATGAGAAACGAATGATTAATGTTCTGCTATTCCTCCCCTGTGATAGGTTCCGAACCCCGATTGGATCCCCCATGCATGCTTTTGAGATAGGTGGGAGGAAAGATATTACAAGGGCTGTATCAAAAGAAAGAATGGGAAGGAGGTTATTTAGGATCAGTGGGCAGTGTGGTAACTTTTGCCAGCTTCTAAAAGACACTGAGACAGTTCACTACACTACCTACCTACCGAACCTTAATAGTCTCTTCACCATTCTGCAGTGGCGCCATATAATACAGACGTAGCAGAGTTAGGAACTGATTCCATCTCCATTTTAGGAAAGAGATCAGCCCAGCCCTATCTTCTTGCTGGTACAGGTTTTAACACCTGGCCTGACTTTGCCTGGGGGAGAAGAAGAAGCACTAAAAGAAAAAAAAATAGCTTATGTTTTAGAAGATAAGCGAGCAACTTGTGGCCCTCCAGTTTACCAACAGCTTCCATCATCCCTAGCTGGCAATGCCAATGGTGAGGGATCATGACAGCTGCAGGTCAACACAGATGGAGGCCCACAAATTACCTACCCAAGTTACATGAACTGCAACTGACTTATGTTATATTGAGATGTATTACGATTAGGCTTACTGTATGTCAGTTCCTTGAACCACACTGGACACAGTGTATAGTGGAAAATGCAATATACAAATAAATTGACTATGACTATTTGTTTAATGGATGTGGATCGACTCCATAAAGGAAGCCACAGGCTTCAGTTACAGGAGCTGAGCAGGGCAGAACATTTTCAAAAACACTCATTAATGGGATCACCCTAAGTCAGGGGCAACTCGACAGCACATCACGTTTATTTTAAAAAGTGGCATGCCTGAATAAGGCATGTGGGGAAGGTGCATCTTGGTAAGAGCTATAAATGAAATGTACTGGGTAGTACTCATAGAAGGAATCAGCATTCTGCATTTTCATTTGCTCTTTGGACTCCACCCAGCCAACCCCTAGAACCCCATTTTTAAAGAGCAATTCCTGGTGGGCTGCCGTCCCCAGGCACTGCCCACTGGAGGAGCATTTAAGCTAAAATGCATTTCATCCATCTGCTGCCATTGTCCTAAAGCCATCTGTAAGACTGATGGAGTTTATAATGGCCTTTCTGATTCCTGATAATCCAGGTGGCATTCAGATGAAATTGGCAAGCCTGGAAGAATGTGAAACTCTGGAGGCATTTGAGCTCAAGTGAATGGAGCTGTCAGGGGAGTAAAACAAAGATGACACTCTAAATTGAGTGAAGAGCTTCAAAGTATCAATTTACATCAAAGATCCCGTATTTGCATTATTTAATTATTGATTGATTGCAAGCTTTCTTGTGTGTCTCTGGCAAAAGCTACAAATGAGCAATGCTAAGTAAGTAAATTGAAATGGGGCAGGGTCAGCACCTATCACTGGACTTTCCTTGACATATCACCTATGAAAAAACCTGTGTATTTGAACTAAAAAAAAAATCAGTATTAGCAGGTACATCAGAACTGCTTTCTTAATTACATATAATTTTATGGAATTACATGGAATCAGATTTTGAGTTGTGGGGGATTTCCAGGACTTTTTCGTTAATTCACATTTAGAAGTTTTCCACCCCCAATTTCCAGTGCCAAAAGCACAGCAGCAGGGCTGCCCTCCCAGAACCCAGTGAGAGACACTCTGGTCTGCATGCTCACAGGACTCTATGGTGCAGGGGGATGCTCTGCCACTTTATGGAGCCACAGAGGGGCTTGTAATCAGCAAATAAAATAACTGGATGAGAGGGAGGTGGGACAGGCTTCAGTGAAAAGAAAAAAAAAGAAGGAAGCTTGAATTTATGAAAAAATACTCTAATTAGTGAAACATAAAATGTGAAGTTAAAGAAATTACTTCAATCAGAAAAAGTGAGGTTCATTGGGAAGTAAGAAAATAAAAGGGGAAGGGGAAGGGGAAGGACAATTGGGATTGCTAGTCGTGATGGCCTTTTGCTCTGGCCTGCCCACTTTCCACTCTGGCCCTGTTGCCTGTGGGCACACATCTCCCAGCCAGCTCTGCAACATGAAAAGCAGTCCTTAGCCCGATGGAAATAGCCCGCCCTGCTCTACTGTGACCAAGAAACAGAACGAAGGCTGGTCTATGCAGACAGAGGAGTTGGGAAATAAAGGCAGTGGGGGGTTCAGTTCTCAGTAGTTTCCACTGCATTTCATAGGATTATATATCAATACAGGGTGAGACCCAGGATCTGCCTTCTGCAAGAGGGAGGGACCTCCTGTGAGAAGAACAGCTCGGCTTGCAAAAGGTCTCTCACCCACTTTTGGATATCCTGCCCTCCCCATCAAACCACAGCTCCTTCATCAAGCAGGGTCTCCTGAATCTCCACGGTGTGTTTTCTGAATTTGGAGAGGCAGGTATGCAGAGGAGAGGACATAGAAATCCACTCCACTAATGCAGCTGATCCAACCTATTATTTAGAGAAGGCACTGGCACAGAAACCTCCCACCTTTGTGGGATCTCCCTTTACTTTCTGCCATCATCAAATAGATGCCAGTTCTGTGGAAAGAAAGAGGATGCTGGTCTGGGGGTCTATGCTATGGTCAAGGCCTAGCCTGCTCACCATCTGCAACACAAGATGACCAGGTGTATTCCAAGGGGGATGCTACTGGTGGTGCACTGTATCTCTCAGTACAGGCTACCCACGGACTTTGTGCCCAAACTGCAGAACCCACAAGATTCCTCCTGGAGATCTTGCAGGTTATACTGATTGTTGTGAGCCAGGGTTCCTCCTTCATTCATTCAAAAGCCACAGACTGTTTTCCTGGCAATGTGTTCTTTATTGACCAAAAGCACTAATCACCCAGAATGAATCTCTGAGCACACACACAGCAGTTTGTTGAACCCAATCTAGTAATTCTCCCTGGCAGCAGCCTGGACCCCATCCCTTTGGGAGGGGCCTTCTGAAAACAAGCACACCTCCTCTCCATGTGCCAATCCTCTAATTTATTTATTTATAAAATTTGTATGCCGTCCAATTACTTAGGTCTCTGGATGGCTTACAGCATAAATAATCTGATGACCCACTCTGGCTGAAAGTTAATAAAATACAATAATAAAATTCAATATTAAAACATATTAACATATTGATTAAATAAAAAGGTCTTAACCTGGCTTCCCTCTGCGGACACTGTGTCACGGGGTCAAGAACGTTCCCTTCCTAGTCCAAGTCAGATGCACCCTCCTGCTCCAAGTCCTCTCCTGCCAACTGTACCTCTTGGTTGTTCCCAGAGACTGCCTGCCCACCTGGGGAACCTGGCCTTGAGAGAAGCACCTCTGCTTCTCTCAGTGTCTTGGCATGGTCCACACTACCAAATCCCCCACCCCCTGCTCTGCTTCTGCTTCTGATTTTGATTCTTCTGCACCCAGCTAGCAGTCCCTTAGAGCAAGCGCCCACAACAGCCATCTTTCTCACTTCTAACACTGATAGGTTTCTCACCAATTTCTACAGTTTTCCAAGAGCATGGGGCTCAAAGGTAATAAGCAAAATGCACTGCATGTTAAATATTCAAGGAGAGCTAAATCGACACCTGCAGTGCCCCAGCCTTTAAAAAATAGCCCACCTTCACCTTCGTAAACATCAGAATATGCAGTGGGCTTGAGAAGAAAAGCACTCCAGGGATCTCACCATGCAAATTTTCAGAGATGCTAAAGCTGCCTCAGTGCTAAAATCTGAATTCATATGCATGGGCCTGCTGAAGACGATTTGTACACAGGTACCTGGGCAACTGGCAAAGTTGTGCCGAACTGCCTGACCTTGCAAGGAGGTAGGCCAGGCTCATTCTATAAAAACGTAAATGAGTTGATGGCTCCAGTAAATCACTTCTGATATGCCTGGGAGAGCACTGATGCTTATACAGTGGTGCCTTGGCTCACAAACTTAATCTGTTCCACGACTCTGGTCGTGACCCAAACTGGTCGTGAGCCAAGTCAAATTTCCCTATAAGGGTAAATAAGGTTAACCTGTTCTGCAACTATTTTTTTTTTACTCACAAATATTTGAAGCAAAGTGACAAAGAACAACAAAGATTGTGGCTGTCTCCCCCCCCACCCCAAGCACAACCACGACTGCGCCCATCATCCCAGGGCGCTGGAGGGGGGAGATGGGCATGAACGCAGGTGCACATGGGGGGGAGAGACGGGCACAATCACAGGTGTGCTCCTGCAGGAAAGACGGGTGCAATCTTGGCCATCTCGCCCTGCCCCCAGCACAACTGCGGCCATCTCCCTACTCGGGGGGGGGGGGGGGGAATGGCCGCGATTGCAGCCGCCACCCAATACGGAGTTTGCAACACAAGTCAAAATTTTTATGAAATGTTTGTTCGCAACCCGATTTGGTTGTGAACTGAGGCGCTCGTGAGCCGAGGCACCACTATATATCCAAATGGGAGCAGCATGGTGGAAGGAAGGCCGAGACACCAGCCTAGGGCTGCCTGCATCCTTCTCCACCTCTCCCTGCAGGTACGTTAAAGACTGCTCCTGGCAGAATGGTGTGCCAAGTGGCAAGAGCACTGTTACTAAAAAACACAGGAAGGCTGGATACCATGGAACCCCTTTTACCATCTTAGCCTGATATATCAGTTTATCTGGACAGAAATGGTCTAGCTACACTTATCTATGCTCTAGTAACCTCTTGCTTGCCTGGATTACAGCAATGCATAATATGGGACTGCCTCAGAAAATGGTCCAGAAACTTTAGCTGGTCCAAAATAGGACAAGATTTTTTTCCCAGGCATTTTAATCTTTCAGCTTCTGTTATTCAAACTCTGTTACTGTCTTTTAAATATTTGCACTGTTGCTAGTTTTCACATTGGCTTTCACATTTTATTTTATACTGTAGGTTTAGGCTTCTAAACTTTTGTTGTACCTCATGCAGTTTTATGGCTTTAATAACTGTGAACTGCCCAAATGGCATCAGATCTAGGGTGATAGAGAAATTAAATAAATACATATCGATGCAATGGCAACAGTCATGCACAAAGTACAGATATCCACAGAATCAGGGAATTCCTGCATGGTGGGTGGAGGAAGGAGGAAGATGTTCCATTTCCTTTATCAGGGATTCCACTGTCCACTAAAGCAACTTTCTACTATCTCATTCTCCAGCTCTTTCCCTTCTCCAGAACACGGGCGGGGGGGGGGTGCCTGAGTGCTTGCACTTTCTTCTCACAGGTCCCTGTGGAAGAACAGGGGAAGTCTGCTCTTGGTTCCCAAGATGAAAGTGCTTTCCAAGCCAGGCAAAACAATTCCCTGCCCTGCAGCCTAAATGCCAATTAATGGCTTGTACTGTCCTCTCACAGAACTCAGGCAGAAGGCTGAGAAAGCTCCCTCACGGCACCCAAGGTGCATGGTCCTTCTGAAGCAAGCAAAACCTTCACTTGGCTTGCAAGGCTGTTGTAGCTGGCATGCAGGTAGGTCAGAACAATTCTGATTTTATTCATGGCCTGAGAAAATCACAGGATCCCATACCTATTTTTCATTTTATCTTTTCATGCTAATGTCTTCTACAGAGATACTTCAAAACCTTCGTTGAGTTTTTGCTGCAGAAGCCCAGCTGCATAGATTAACAGCTACTTCAATTCTCCAAGGGCTGGTGCTTATATAGCCAAAATTACACTCACACCATAGAGGTATCTACATGCACAGAAATCTTCCAAAGTTTGCAAAAAGTTTTAAGAAAGAAAGAAAAAAGTGGAGGACGGAGAAGAAGATAGTCCAGTGAGAATTGAATGTGCTGATTGCCTACGGAAGGCTTGCTGGCTTTTTTCGGGCAGAATCTGGAAAATCGGGGGAAGGGAAAAGGGAGTGAAGCATCTGGAAGAGAGCCTGGCTGGCTTGCTGGAAATTTAAGCAGAAACACTCATTCTGTTGCAGGTCCCACTTGCTTAATTAAAATTCTATTTATGTGCAGTACCTTGAAATGGGCAGCCTCTAGACGAATGCACATGCTCAAGCACTTGGTGAGCACAGCATCAAAAAACAACTTGCACTGCATGTGTGAAATAGGCATCTGTCAGGAGGATCTGCCAGAACCCAATCCTGATACCAAAATGGCCTTCTCGAGGAACAAAGATTTTGTGATGTTTTTAATTATGTGTTTCAGACTTTTTTTAGTGGAATTTGCTTCGAGAAACTTTATGTTGAAGGGTGGTACATAAACACTGAAATGAATAAAATAACCAGCTGCAGGTTCGTGATTGTAAGGACAGTCTTTCATCCCCAAAAGCACAGAGATAACAGTGTTGCATGACATATTGCTGATTAAAAGTCTGATATTTTCATCTAAGTGCCTGTACCCAATAGTTTCAAAGCAAGTCCAACGTGAGAGGTTTTGCTTCTCAGACAGCAGACAGCATCCACGCTGACAGACAAGGGGTTAGAACTGACCGCAGGAGGAGGGGGCGCATCCCATACAGGCCCCTAACACACAATGGCTCTGAGGCCCCACTGCATTCCAGACTGGTAGGGCTGGTACTAAGGAGTAACTATTCTGCTTAAGCAAGCATCTTAGGAACACAGGAAGCATATCAGAGTTAGGCTATTGGTCCATCAAGCTCACTGTTGAGGATTTTTGCAAGCATGCCACTGAAAAGGCCATTCCCCCCTCTTCAACTCTTTCTGACCTCCGGATGCAATCTGCTTTTCTTGGGTGCTCCACCAATGAGCCCCACCAATGAGTCCATCAGGCTTTGGTTGTCTGATGATTTATCAAACAAACCAGGGAGAAGTCAACACAGTGCCCTCCATTTGTTACAGGCAACAACTCCCATCAGCTCCAGCTAGTGTGCCAATGGTGGGAAATTATGGGTGTTATGATGCAAAACATCCTTAGGCTGTAATTTGTTACCTACCCTCAGGGCAAACCAATTAAGACCACCTGTCACAGCAGGGATGGATGCAAGAACACTGAGAAATCAGAATGACCACAGGCAATTCTCAAGCAGGAACAGTTATACAACAAAAAGCCCCTTGGCTATTCCTTGGTGCAGTGCTGTCCATTTGGTTAGTTACAAGCACACCATGTGCTGAAGGACTGGTGTCCTCCACTCACAGAAGCCCCTCTTATCTGTCTTCACTGAAGTATCTATGTGGATCCAACAACATTAATTTTACCAAAGCCAGGGGGTGGCATTTCTGACAAACTGGCCAAAACAAAGCCAAAGCCACAGGGGGTACAAAAAGTGTTTCCATTCCTGTACCAACATGGTAACTTTATGGCAGTATTCTAATCACCCTCTTTCTTACCCTCACTTGGAAAAGCCATCAAAGGTTTGCTTCTCTCCATCCTTCTCCCAAAAGCACATTGCTGAAACACTCAGTGTGCAGACAATACACCATTCAAGCCTGTAGCTGAAGCCGCATGTGCAAGGGAATCCGGGCAGCACAGCTGGGAGTTGTAGGCCTTTTATCTGCCTACACTCAGGACTGTACGTTAAATGTGCTCACTGGCAGTCAACCCCAGATGCCCCACAAGGTGATCTGCTTGAGTTATTTGCATTGGCTACTGAAATAAGAAGTGAACAACATTCCCACCCTGAATAGTCTGTCTTCTTAGATGCAAAATTTTGGGCATATTTGCTCAAGTGGTTCATTTCACAGGAACATAACTATATTATGGAGCCAAAGAATAATCTTAGATGTCACTGTATTCAGATTTAGGTAGAAGAACACAAATGACTTGAAGGTAATCTATGAAAATTACTGTTGAACTCATGCTAGGTTCGAGCATTCTTTGAAATACTTTATTAACAAATGCAATGCTTTTATAAAGGAATCAGGTTCCAGAATACTGATCATTTAAAGCAAAAAACAGGGACTTGCAAGCATCACAAGACAGAGGCAGTCTTATACATGTCCACTCAAGAATAATCCACACTGAGTATAGCAGAGCAGATAATTGTATGCAGGACTGAAGGGAATCCTTGGATGAATATCCAAGGGAAGCCAGGAGGAGTGTGGAGGCTCTGGCTGCTGACCTTCCTTCACCCTCCAAAGCAACTGGATGGCCAGCTCAGTCACGTAAATGTTTCCTCATTCCTTGCAAGGAGAAAAGGCTGAGGTGTCTCACTCCTCCCCGCTCTCCATCCCCTGAAATCGAAGATAGCCCTCCATCCTCAGAACCACAGCCAGTGTGGAAAGAACTGCAAGGGCAGGTGGGGGGGACCCTCTGAGACCAGAATCCCATTTTCAACAATGGAAAGCATTTCCTAGATCAGATCAGAGCTGGCATTCCAACACGTCCTTTCATGGTGGGAGGCCACAATTGCTTTGTTTACATACATGACCAGGTTGATCAATACGGGATGGGAAGGGGCATTTGGAAAGGAACAGTTAGACTGGTGACCTGCTCTGTGATGTTCTTTCTTCCCTTCCCCCTCCCCCTCTTCTTTATTTACATGAACTGGACAGCTTATTGTGCTGGAGTTGCTCTCTCTTGTTCTCTCTCCCTATTCACACAGGGGTGCATAGTTTTGCCTTATGTCAGAGTAACTGGACTTCACAGCTTTCAGATCCCATCCTATGTTTAAAACATGCAATGTAAAGGCATTGGAAGAGCTAAAGAAACAAATCTACAAGTGCCACCCTGGAGCCCTCCCTCTTGCTGTTCCCATAACCATCCAGGCTCTTTTGAGGACAACTGGGAAGGTGGAAAGAGAAAGGAAAGAGCAGGAGAATAGAGACTTCAGCCTGGAAGGAGTAACTTCCTACTTGGAAAGTAGATCCTTTGAGCAGAGCAAAAGAGGCTCAACCATCCACAGAAATCTTGTTGGCCCGGTTTCCACCTCTTGTTGGCGGCCAGTGAAGTAGGAATGCCATGTGTCCTCCATTCCAAAGGACAGCTTATCTGAAGGGCTGTCAGAGGACCATTCTCCATTTGCAAGGGTGTCCTGTCCAACTCCAGTTTCGAGATAAGAACCACAAGGAGGAAAAGCTGGGAGGAGCTGCGCCACAGCCCACTACTAGTTAGCACCTGCATAGCAGCATGAACACAGGCAAGCAACACAGCTCCCCCGGTCACCGACTCCCACAGGATGGCGAGGGGGCTGCATTGCTACTCAAATTGTAATAATTTCTAAATGTGCATCTACACCCATACATTAGCATATGCAAAGCTTAGGCAAACCACGCTCCTCTTTTTAGGTGGCCTCTACCCTCAGGAGTGCCACCCAATGCAAATGTGATCATTTTGTGACAATGAGCTGCTCTGCGGCTACTTCTCGCCTGCTGCTCCCACCGCGCTATTCAAGGGGACCGTTCCGGCTCCCGTCGCTGCAATTGCTCTCTCCAGGAACTTCATCTCGCCAAATCATCCTTGCACGTGATGGCGAGATGTCTGGCCTGTCCCTCTGTCCAATGTCCCAGGTTTGCCTGAGCCAGGGAAGTTCGACGCAACACTCATGGAGAAAGTGAGTGGAGGCCCACGTTGCCCTCTATCTCCTTACACTCTCCAACATACGCAATGAGGTGGTGCAGCACAAAGGCACAACGGACACCCTACTTCTTGAGCCTCCTGGCTGGCCAATGCATGACAAGTACCACCCCTGCCACTGCCAGATTTGACCTATGCGCTGCTGACCCTTCCTTCGCAGCCCATCTACCCTCATTGTTCAAGTCTAGTTAACTCAGGTTACAACTGCTTTGTTAATGTGCGCCCCCAATTACACACCTGTTCAGAGTTGTCCAGCTCCTTGGCTTCCACAACAGTAAACACTGCACAACAAGGATTGTGAAGACATGCTGAGGTATCCTGCCTCAAGCCTATAGCAGGCTTCAGGTTGGATGTCAGGAAGTACTTCCCAATGGCTGGGACCCCTAGGATATGGAACGGGAGGTGGTTGAGGCCCCATCAGTGAGGACATTCAAGGAAAAATTGGACAACCACATGTTGGGGATTACCTGAGCAGAGCTGCCTGGAGCCAGGGGTCAGACTAGATGATCTGCGAGAGACCTTTGGACTCGCTTTGTTTCTATGTTTCTAGCTTACTCAGGCATATGGGATCTTCTAGAGTCACAAGTTAGGTATATACTTGAAAGGCAGTGAGGCTGAGCTCTTCAGACAGTGTGGTGTAGTGGTTAAAAGTGTGGGACTGGGATTCAGGCAACCTGGGTTCTAGTCTACACTCAGACATGGAGCCAACTAGGTGACTTTGGGCCAGACAGACTCTGAGCCCAAACCTACCTCACAGGGTTGTAGTTGCAAGGGTAAGATTGAGAGCAGGAGGAGAATATTGTAAGCTGCCTTGAGTTCCTTGGAAGGAAAAAAAAGGCAGGACATAAATAAAGGAATAAGTGTACTGTAGTGTAGTTGTGTAGCATCTCACTCTGTGGTGAGCTTGCCTGTGTGCAGCACTTCCACCATTTTGCAACAACTACACAAGAATGCATCATCCCACAGAGGAACTCAATATATCTTCCCTGCAATGGCCCATTAACATGGGGTGATGCAGTGGTTTGTATGATAAAAGTAAATATAGATAAAAGTAGATAAAAGTAGTAGTGAATCTTTCTAGGTGATTCTCAGGCCAGAGAGGAGTCATGCCTTGGCCTCCTCTTTCCACACCTGGGACTGAGGACTCACTCCCTTCATGGCTCTTCAAAAGAGCTCATTCTGACACTGCCATCTGCTCTACCAGCAGGTAAGTTTAGCCTTTCCTTGTTTGTAAGTAGTAATCAATTACTTGTTTATTTGAATAAAGAGATGCTTTGTACTAGGCATGAACATGAATCTGCTTTCAATAGTCCTTTATAGAGACATGGGATGAGTAAGATTATCTTACTGGTGCACTTACAGTCTTTGTTTTCATGCTTTGTGTCAAATTGCTGTGAGTGCCATGCGTGCCGAAAAGCACTGTGCAAACAGACCAGCTTTTCTGAAAGCTGGTGCCCTCCAGATATGTTGGTCTATCCGGTGGGTGAGGATGACGGGAACAGTAATCCCACACATCTGGAGGAAGGGAAGGCTCAAATAACAGAGTGGCCTAATTGAGCCAGTCACTACCTCTCAGCCAAACCTAGTTCTCCCAAAACAGGTGTCCTCCAAATATTGGGTACCAGAACTCCCATCCGTATGGCCAGTGGTCAAGGTCCAAGGCATCTTGCCAGCACCAGCTTGGTGAAGACTGAGCTAGCTGATCTTACAGGGCTGTTGCAAGGGTAAAATGGATCTACTAAGGAAACCACCCTGAGCTCCATGGAGGAAAGCTGGTATAAACATACAATAAATACATTAAGGAATCTGCCAGCAGTCCGGAGCCTAGTCTTCTTCCTAGTGATATGGGTCAGTAGCATATCGGCTATCTTAGGCTGCAGTCCTGTTCCCACTTACCTGGACACAAGCAGCCTGGAACTCAGACAGACTTACTGCTGAGTAGACAGAAATATTTCTGTTCTCTGAGACTGGAGCAGTCCATGCTGATCTTGTGCCTGCCTGGTCTAATTTCTAACACCAGCCTGTTATGTGTCACGCCAAGAGAAGCTGCAAAATGCTTAAGTGAGTTGAATCAGCAAATCTGTTGTACTATGGAAATGTGATATCAACGTGCCTGTGTCTCTTAGCCATCTCTAAGCTCTGTCAATTTAAAGAGAAGGACTGGGAAAGGAGACTTAGCGGATTAGTCACAACAGACCATTAATCTCTGCATTAATCTTGCCATGACCAATGTGATCAGAGGGGGAAAATCACTGTGAGCACAGGAGCACAAGAGCTCTTACGCTGGTGTTCAGATATACTAAGAACCAGCTGAGGCCATGCTCATGCCATCGTGCTTGTTCCTTGCTAAGAGGGAACTGGCCATTTCTGATAACTGTAGCCAGGTCCTGTTTAGCAAAGAACAGTTACGACATTGGGAAGATCCTACAATATAGCATGTATTTATATTTATATTTATATTATAGTTACATTTATACCCCACCTCACTTCCAATTGCAAGGAACCCAAGGCAGCTTCCAAGATTCTCCTCCTCTCCATTTTATCCTAACAGCAACCCTGTGAGGTGGGTTAGGCTTAGAGTCAGTGAGCCCAGTCACCCTGTGAGCATCATGGCTGAGTGGGGACGAGGACTCACCTCTCTCCAACACTCTTGACCACTACACTGGCTCTCGCTGAAATAAAACATTTCAGCTTCATTCTGATCAACTTACACTTAAAAATTATTCAAATACACTCTAAGAATAAGATACCAAATGGACACAGAAAATATAATTAGACCTCAACTGGCTGCTGTAACTCTGACCAACTGCACAAACCAAGGCCCTCACTGCTGCCTTTTTATCTGTAACTCCATCATACCCAAAAAACAAAGCCATGATCAGCCCTAATCAAATGGGAGCTAGATTTCTTCGGACTAGGTGAATATGGGAGCATGGAACCGTGTTGGCGCTGCCCATCCTCCCCAACAAATGTGACTGGAATTCACCTAATCCCAACGCCATTGCCATTGTTCCAAACGTGACATCACTGGCTCTGACATCACAGTAGTTGTTAAGGCTATTCCGATAAAACTATTAGAATGGAACACGCACTCCAAGGCCTAGCAAAGAGAGCTCCGATTACTGAGCAAAAGTATCAAGCTAAAGCAGAAACTATCCTCCTAGGATCCTGCTGATCCTGACAAACAGAAGGATACACCACAGATTTATTCCTCTCCAATAAGCACTTAGAACTCTGGGGCCAACTGTTGCCTTTCCAGCCATGGATCGGTGGCCCAGTGCAGAGACTGCCAAGAGCAAACATGAAACCTCAATCCCGCTCCCCATTCGCAGAGCAGCACTTCATGGAAAGATCATCATCGGTCTACCAAAGCTTTGAGGAGTTGTCTTCCAAACAGTCATATCATCCAGCCCCATATAGACCAGGCCAGGAAAGTACCCAGGCTATTTTGTACTGTAAGCTCAAGCTCTGCCTACCACTGACCTCCCAACTGTGACCCAAGAGGGATGAGGGGGTCCTGGGATTCACCACCAAAGAAATCTTCCCAGAGTAAATTCAGCCAAGTCCAGGAATAAAAAAATAGGAGATGGAAAGTCTTAACACATAAAGGGAAGAAGCTAAAAGCTGGTGTGAAACGTGACCTGCACAGGGGACTTTACATCTTCATGTTATTAGCTTTAAGATTACCATGTGCTAGAATTGTGCTTCCCATCCATGCACTTCATATATGCCTTAAGTTTCAGTTTGTACCGGTCTCTCATTTGCCCCCATCAAGGATCTAAACTTAATAGATCTAAACTTAATAGGGTTTAAACTGGCTCCATGGGCTCCCAGTCTCCTGGGTTCAGGAGGGGAAGGAGGACCTGACCCCCAAGTTCTACACCGAGAAGTAATTTTCGTTGGAAGGAATCAAAGGGAGCATGAGGGCTCGCCTCCTAGTACCAGTCAAGTCTCGAGTCATGTGATGGTCATTGTCCTGATGGAGTCCATACAGATGATGGAATGACCGGGTGTCTGGCATGAGGCAAAGTAGCATGTCTAGATTCCCACTAATGAAGTGGGAATATCTAAGAAAACTACAACTTGCCTGTTCTCGGGCCATAAGTTTTCTGGCTGAACACTGCAAAATCTACCGGGAACACACTCTGCCATGCATGTGCGCTCAGAAGAGCCTCTGACGCATGCACAAGGGGAGGAAACTTCTCCTGAGAACCAGAGTGTCAGTGAAGAATTATGCCTGGTTTCAGCAGAACAAACTTTACTCCCCACTCTCACTGATGGCGAGAGTAAGAATGGGCCAGGAAATGAGGTGTTGAAAGAAGACCAAACAGAGGTGCGGGAGCAAGGCAATTTGAGAGTAAACGTGAGAACAGCCGCTCAGTCTTCTGACACAGAGTGTGAGAACCAAACTGATAAGGGACAAGTGGGATTTGAGGATGCTCGTTCGCACAGGTGCACACGCAGACTGGGACAGCTGGAATCCAGATTGACTGAACAATGGCAAAAGAGAGTTCACAGCATCCTGCCTTCAGGGGCGTGGCCACAGAGGGGTCATAAAGTGTGGGTTGAGGTTTGTTAGAAGGAGGGATCAACTTTCTATCCTGTTTCGATTTTACATGTACAGCTGTTTAGAATAAAGACGTTTGTAATATCTGCTGGAGTGATTGCTTTCATTGGGAAGGAATGCCAGCCTCATGATACACTCTTTAGGAGAAGAGCAAATACTTAAGTTTTTGGACACAGATTTTTTTTTACATGTTGAAAACTAATATTTAATCACCAGTAGGTAGGTAGCTGCTTATCTAGTCAAGTCCCAGTGTTGCTTTCAGACAACTAGACAAGCAATTTCTGCAAAGGTAATTATTGCTTGTATTCTTTGGGGTCCTGACTGATGCAGAGACATGCAAGAGGCTAGAGCAGCCTTCCCCAGTCTTGTGCCTTCCAGACACGTTTGGACTGCAACACCCAGAATTCTGTCGATGGCCCTGCTGGATGGGAATTCTGGGAGCTGAGGTCCACATGCCTCTGAAGGCCACCAAGTTGGGGAGGGCTGGGCTAGAGGGTGCTATTGTTTTCTGTGATTTCTGTGAACCTTATTTGTGATGAGCTGCACTATGGCTATTAGCTCCTGGACAGCAGTGGTAGGCATCCTCCGCTGAACACAGGCATGGTGGAGGAGGAAGAACTCAGGCTTGCTCAGGTAGGGTTTGGGCACTTGGTGACATGTTGTAGGACCAAAGGCAAAGGCTGAGTCAGGAACAGGGAAGGGTCCGATAACAAGAAGCCATGGCAGGACCAGAGACAAGGGCAAAGCCAGAGTAGGCAAGAGGACACCACAGAAGACGGTGAAGCGCTGGAGGCAGGAGCCAAATCAGGAACACCAAGCAACCACCATGAAAACTCATGTTGGCTCCCAGCTGGTTGACAGGATTGCACTGGTCCTAATCCTGCAAGCACCTACAGGGCCAATGCCAGTCCTGCAAAGTAAACTGAGCTGCCTTCCCTGTTAGGCTACCAGGGGGTACTACTTCATTCTGCAGATCCTGGCAATAGCATATCTAGGGTAAAACTAAGAATAACACATTTTCACTATTTTATTAAAAGCTGAATAAGGGCATTCTGCCACCAAGCAGTCAACATCTTTTTCTATGGCTCTGGTAAGCTGTGTTCTTAAAATAATTGTGTCTTTAAGGGCTGAAGTTGTAATTTAATTAAGTGTATGATAGCAAGACAAAATTCAAAAAATAGTTACAAGTGACAGATTTTAATCTGACCGTCTGGTGAGACACCAGCTGAGATAGCCTTTTGCCTTAGGTTTAGCTGTCTGATAAAAATAATTACAATACAGTTTGTGCGGTATAATTACATTATCCTTCTGTGACATATTCCCAAGAGCTAAAAATATGGAGATTCCTGCAATTAAAGGGCTTCTTCTTCAGATGATATCAGAATCTGATCTACCTTTATGGCCAGGCACCACAGGGTTTTCCAGCTCTTCTACAATCCCCAGCAAACTGATGACAATTAGTATTTCATGAAATCACAATTCTGAATTAGCTGAACCCAAATGATGAACCCATTTTAGGCTACAATCCTGTACATACTGAGGGTTACACAGAACATTCGTCTAACTTAAGTCTCATTCATTTCAATGGATATACTTAAGTAGGTTTAACACTGGCTATGAGCCTCATTGAACTCATGGGGACATACTGCTGCCCAGAGATGTCTAGGCTTGCACTGCAAGATACTTAGAAGTCTGAACTACAGGGAGAGCCTTTAAAGAGCCTAGTTTTTAGTAGAGAGCCCTCTCCCCAATCCTACCCAAGTACATCCATGGAGACTAGTCCTGTAAACCCAATTTAAGAAACTTCCCTCTAAGAAATGGGCTTCGAATTGAAATACTAGGAACTTTAAAAAGGGTGAGATTACCAAGCACACATAGTTGTGTTGGCTGGTCATTCCATCCCCTCCAAACTTTGCTCCCTTTGTCCTAGAGTGTTAGCTTATGAATTAAAGCAGGCAGATAGTCTAGTTTTCAAAAGAGATGACTTAAAATAACCTGGTCTCAGATATTCCTGTGATAATGGCATGATACATTCAGTACACACCCAGTTTCAGTTATCCAATATATCCAATTACCTTCATAATTGTAGTTCTCCCATTAACTGCAGCGACTTCAGCTGCAATTCCATATATACCTAGATGAGCATAAGGCTCATTGATCTCATCCACAGGCCTGAGCTGCATGCCAGTGCTGCCCAGGTGTCACCAATTAGCCTCCTGCAGTCACCTGTGGAACTAACAGCAGTCACAGATATTATAAGAGTCACTTGCATTTTGTGATTCTACTTGAATGGCCAAAGAGGAATTTACACCCAGGGAGTTCCTGTGGTTCCAAATGTACACAAAGACCCAGTTCAAATGGACACAGCACTAAATCATAGCCTGGAAAGTAATGTGTACAAACTTGATTTGTACTCTAGTTTGCATGCTCTCCTGCTCCCCTTGCCCCCACATGACCAGGAAGAGATCAGAAGCATCCACACCCAGCTAAAACAAACCAGGACTTGTTACGTTTGACAAGAACAAACAGTGGCTAATTGAAATGGCACTTTATTGAAACAAGCTATATTTGAACTGTGGTTTCTTAGCTTTCTTTCTGTTGTGTAACCCCTTTACTAATTCTTGTCCCTAAGGGCACAAAAAATTCCTGAGTCAAATGGATGCCATTTTGGTCTGCGCAGACACAAAATACCAGAAATTGGGAGCAGACTTAAACAGCACACTCTCTGGCATACAATAACTCTGATGCTTTTCACTCTTGTATGTCCAGGTTATTAACAAATACTGGCTCCCTACATTACCTTACAAAATCCATGAAATTCAAGGACATGGTCAATGAGACTACTAATTTCCATAAGACAATCACACTTACTTTTTTAGGATTGTACACACCACAACACACCTAATTTTAAAAGCAAACTATGTGACAAGCTTAAAGCACAGGACCCAAGAACTGCTGCACTGAGACACCTTGACCAAAACAAAACTATCTTACAAGAATGACTTCATATTGCCTGTTGCCAATGTTTAAGAAGAGACGATGAAGCTTCCCATAGCACCTGACCACCTCATTTTTATCATCACGAAAACATTAGTCAAAGCATGTGGAACATAAATTACTGTGACTGTGCAAAGAAATGTGTCAGCCATTATGTGATCAGGCATATCCCACCTACAGCTGCAAAGGTTGCTGTTAATTAAGCTGTTGTGGCATTACACGAGCAAAAGGATTTGGACCAAAGAAGTATGTGGCATAATTTGTATTTCTTTTACACACTGTCAAGATGATCTAAAGGTCTTGGGGAGTTGTAGCTGGTTGGGATCTTAGTTTTATTCTGTTTACTTGGCACAATGTTCAGTTAATGATGCTATACTGTAGCATCATTAGAACGTTTATGACTATGACATCATCAGGCTTCATGGAAGATCAAGTTTCCAAAGCACTCAAAATATAACCACTTCCTCAGGAGATATTATTATGGCCTCACTGTCAGGTTAATGTATTTTATTGGTATTAATCTCTGAAATGAGTTCTGACAACACGCAGTTCTGTTAAATCAACAGGTACAAGACTGACATAATTATTGCTTTATTATCAAAAGCATTGACCATACAGTCTCCAAAGATGAGAAAAACAAATTATTTTGTAAGTTAAAGTGAATGTTAAAAGGCTTCCAGTATAAGGTAGGGACAAGAAAACCTACAATGTATTTGCTTCTCCATATAAAAAGACCAATTCTCTCCAATATAAGCTAGTCAACATTTCAGTAACTAAAACCCTGGCTTTCACTAAATTACCTGTGTGAATCAATGAGGTATGTTAAGCAGCCAAGAACTGGCAAAATGCCAATGCAATTACTCTGTTCCCCCATATGGAGCACCCCAATACACCATCAGAGTTTAAGTGGCTTCCCACAACTTTTCAGATACCATTCATTTCCACTGCAGGGTCCCAGTTAGTTCTATTCAGACTTTAAAAGAGGCAGAAAGGGTGCAACAGAAAACTGGCAATAGCATTTTATCCAGCCTTTATTTCAAGTATGGAATGAAAAAGAGTATCTACCAAGGTAAGAGCATTTGCTGTGAAAACTCTGGCTAAATTACTATAATTTTGCCTAAAAGGTTCTCCAAATCTATTCTTAGGCTCCCTTAAAACATATTTCAATTATGGATACAACATCATACAAGCAGTCATGGTCAAAAAGATGAGACAGCTACATTCTGCCAACAGACAAAAGGTCATTTAGGCTAGACCTGCTCTTTACTTGTTAATGTTTCTGTACACCTGCTGAGAGGAAGGGCAAAAAGCCTTTCCACTTAATACCAATTAGGGTCCACCAGATGCAAAAGAAACCAGTCTAAGCACAGTAATAGTTGCCAGCTTGCTAATGCACAATGGGGGGCAGTGTTAATTTCAATTAATTTCATTGTTTCAACTTATGCATATTTTGCCTCATTTGTAGTCATTGCTAAGGAAGATATATTTATCACTTTAAAAATCATTTCCTCCCAATTACCCATGTTGAATGTACACTTTATAATTAAGAAACAATGGATTCTGAAATGAACGATTTCATTAAGTTGTCAACTGTGAAAAATTAATAGGAGGCTTCATTATATGTTCTAACAGTTCATTCATTACCCAGTCATGCCAGAAAAAGCTCCTAGAAAACACTGATCTCATATATATGCTATAGATAGCAATATGAAAAGAAAGAGGGGAAGAAACAGGACTTTCAAAGCACTGAACCTGCACCATCTATTACCAAAATGGATTAACAGTGATAATCCTACGCATGTCAATGCAGAGATGAGTCTTAATGAGTTCAACAGCACTTATTTCCTGCTGGCACAGGACTGCAATCCTATAGAAACTCACCTGGGAGTACCTGCTGTTGAACTCATTGAGACCTACTTCTGAGGAAATATGGCAAGGATTACTAAGGGGAAGCATTCCTAAAAAAAACGGGGGGGGGGTGGTATTTAATGCAGGCAGCTAGCATCCTGCATCTGTTTGGCACAAACTACATAGATATTTTGATTTCCATCTGTCTGTGTCAAGCGAAAGGCACACAGGGTAACTCTTATTATTGGTTTATTCAAGAAAAGAGACGCTAGCAAAGAATGATGGCTTGCCCTGGAAAAGGTGACACAAATTGACCAAGAGCCCCCCCACCGTACAACCAACAGTCCTTCAACCCCCAAAACATTGCTTTGCTCTTTAGCTTACTGAAAAGAACAAGTATAATTACTGTTAATATTTCTCCCCTCTGCCACTCTTAACCTTTGAGGGAGGTTGTTCCCAATCGGGACTATCCTGTACCTTTGTGAAGGCAAGACTCCATTTTAAAAGAGGAAGGGACAGTTCCTCCCTGCCCACCAGCCCCCAGTGGGGTTGAAAGCCCTGGACAAGATTACGCAGCCTGGGCTGTAACCTTCCGAGGCCCTCCAGAGGGAGCTCGCTGGCACACGTGGTGTCAGTCACAGGCAGCGCAGTTTGCCAGATGCACAAGAACGCTTGTCTGCACAGGTGATTTTCTGTGGGGGGGGGGTGTCTCCCAATGAACACGGAGCTCTCTGCACTCTTCGGGGGGGGGGGCAGGGTGTGAATGAAACCAGGCTTGCTCAGCACAGTACAAAGTGCAGTGATGTCTTAGGGAGCAAGCATGCTAGCCAGTAGTGAATGCAAGCTGGGTGGCCAGGGGGAAGCCTCACCCCTCTTTTCTATTGCAGCTCTTGCCCCAGCCTATGTGGGGTGAGATTGTTCTGTGCCCCCTTTACCCTGCAGCGGAAGCAACGCTGATTAGAGCAATGGCAATCAAATCTGGTGGAAGGGTTTCTGTTTGCCTGCTCGGCGTACCATGGGCGCCTTCCCTCTCTCACCGCTGCCAGGAAAGCCTTGTGGGAATGGCCACAGCAGCCGAAGTGCAAAGAGAGCAAGCAAGCAAGTAGGTGTGGGGGGGGGGCCTTGATGTCCCTCCAAAGGAGGTTGGTCGGAGGGAAGAAACAGCAGACCCATCACTGCTGCCTGAGGTGGAGAGATGCAGCTCAGAATGTGCCAGCCGTAGTGCCTTTACAGCCCGAGGTGGCTTCACAGGCTGCTGTTTGAGAGAGAAGCAGGAGGGACCACAAGAGCAAGCTCCGGCTGGAACGGGAGCTCCTCCCCGCCCTCCCCAGACAAGAGTTAAACCGAGAATGTTGAGGCTCCGCTGCAAGGATGCCAAACGGATCATCTGGCAAGACCACAGGGTCAGTCCTTGAGGCGAAGGATTAGCAAGGGGGGCAGCCGCAGATGACACCATTGGGGAGGGGTGTTGGCAGGGGCAGGGCAAGGCAGACAGCTCTGAGCCAATGAGGCAAATGCCCAACTGAGGCGAAGTGAAAAGGGTTCAGAGCGCGGAGGACGGCTTGCTCCAAATGGGCATCTGGGGTGGCGATCAAAGGCTAGCACAGCAGCCCAGGCAGCGGGAAGTCAAGATCCAGTTCAAGCCAGCAATGGGGCTGGGGGTGGGGTGGGGCAAGGGAGGGTGGGAAGGGATACAGTATTTGGGCGGTTAGCACTGGGGGGCCCCTCCAGGGCATTCCCCTGTGAGCCAAGGGCCAGTGCGGCTCCAACATTCTCTTGCTGGCTCCCTGCTTAAAAGGTGGAGAGCAGAAGCATTTCCCTGGAGGGATGGGAAGCAGCTGCCAGCATCAGAGGCTGCTGGGAGGGGAAAGAGCTATTTGAAAGTGCCCCAAACTCCAAATCCAGCAGCCATAGCCCCTCCCTGTTGCTCTCAGGCTGCAACATAATTATTCCAGCTTGAATGACGTTGACAAATTAACAGAGAAGCCAAGGTTTTTGAAGTAGAAGAATAAATTGCTGTAATCCTTAGCACCAGACACCAGGCCATGCCTAGTCATTAATTGGACAGGATCTTTTTGGCAAGTGGCATCACCTGCCTTCCACCAAACAAGCAGCAGCAAAATGCTGGAAGACAAAGGGTACCACATCAGAGTTCTCAGCCAAAGCAGGCTAAGCCTCTGGATTTGATACCCCTGGAGTAAACATTTGGGATGGGATACGCAGACACACTGATGCAGAATCTCCAGTTGGAAACCATTGATTCTGGGAGTGCTGAGATGTCCTGGAAAACAGAACTGGCCTCTCAGAGCAAGAAGTTGAACAACTTTCAAAGCCACAACATATTCAGGATTAATAAAATGGAGCTGTTAACTCATTGCAGCCAGGCACTCTCCCAATAACATAGAAAACACATAAGAGACAGACAATGCACAATCCCCATGTTTCACCATCTCACTCTGTACAGGATGACTACTGCCCAGTTTTCGAAATAAAGACAAATTCATATATTTTAAAGTAGGGCTGTGTCGTTAATGTTTAAAACGCATACTGCTTGTGCTGATGGATAAACAGGGATGGGATGGGAAGGGAGGGAAACAAGCAAGAGCAGGGAATACGTTTCTCCTCCCGTTTGTTATGTTTTGCTGCGTACCTGAAATGCAGACAATGAAATTGGCTTGCAGAAGAAAAAGCACCTCCCAAACAATTTCCATCCTCCGATTCTCATGCCAAGTGCATCCCTCGGCGAAAAAAAATAACAAAGATCAATATCACAGTTTGAATGATCCCAGAAAATCTCCTTCCAGACTTGCAGCCTGTATTCCCCAGATGTGCTGACACATGTCCGAGCTCTCTCTCCACACAGCTTAAACGAGATCCCTTCTCTTCCTTCACCCTCCAGCAAAGACCAAGGAGCCAACCACCAGCACCGGCTTCTTCCTCCAGGAGAGCGAGAAAAATCCACCAGATCTCCCAACAAGACATAGACAAAAAAGAACAACTGCTCCCTGCTCCGGAAAGTCTCAGATTCCAGGGGACCGAAACGGCAAGTTGTCCCCAAACTCTGCACGCCTCACAAGGGGATCATCACCACAGCCGTCGCCATCCCAGTGTTGCCTTCTCTCCCGCTCGCTACAAAATGATTACAAAGAGATTAATGCACATTGCAAGGGATTTAAGCTTTTTTTTTTTTCTCTTCTTTTTATAGGGTATTTCACCTACATCCACAGACTACAGAGGGGAGAGACGGGGAGGGAGGGAGAGAGAAAGGGAGGGAGGCCGAAATACCAAACCCAGGTCTCCTTGCCAAAAAAACAGCTCAAGCGCCAGTTAATTCCCCAGCAAAGGAGATGAGGTTTTCCGCAATGCAACTGCAGGGGTCGTTCTTCCCTCGCCTACAGATTTTCCTCCCCCTCCACGTCCTCCCTTTCCAAGGTATTGGGGAGAAAAATCATAGTGGGAGCTAAATAAATAAATAAATAGGCAGGCGAGCCTGTCGTGGCTGTTCCTAACATATCTTCCCCGCGTGGCACCTTAACCACTTTACTGGGGTTAATAAAATCTGCAAGATGCCCAAAATTTAAAGCGGCGGGGGGGGGGGTGGCGGGAAACGACGGCTGCTTATAATACACCTACATGAGCTCCCCGTCTCTTTAACCGACTTAAACACACCGGCCCCATCCCCACGCCAAAACCCCCTTTACGGGAGCGAAGCTGACGGTGATTCCGATGCCAACCAAAAGCGCAACGCCTCCCCTCTTCAAAACGTGTATGGCACGAAATAAAATACCATTATTAGGAGATGTCGAAGAGTTAGCAAAAGTAGTTTCCGAGGCGCTCCAGCTCTTGTTCGACCCAATCCGCCCCCGCCCCCCGCACCGCAACCCACACGGGCGCCTACTCCGAAGTCAGTCCGGTTAAGTTCGAGGAGACGCGCTGCCAGGAAAGCCCGCGCTGCCAGCGGCTCCTCGCCCGCAGCCCGTCCCGCCGCGCTCTGCGGGGCTTCGCCGGAGTTCTCGCGGGGCGCCCCCGGCCGCCCGCCCGCTTACCCCTCCCGGCGCTCCGCGTCCTCCTCCTCCGCCGCCGAAGGGCGTGTGTGTGCGCGCGCGCGCGGGGGGCGCCGCAGTCCCCGAAAGAGCGCGGGGTCAAGCGGCGGCTCCAGACGGCCCCCGCGCCGCGGCCAGAGCGCGCCCGGCGGAAGCCTTCGCGGCGGCGGCGGCAGCCTCTCCCCGGGCAGGCGCCGACACGCACCCTCAGCCGCACGGCAGCGCCGAGGCCCGGGCGCCCGCGAGCTCCAGGCACGGCGACCGCGCAGCCCAGCCCAGCGCAGCCCAGCCCGCCACGGAGGCGCCCGGCAGCGCGCGCAGCGGAGCGAGCCGGCGAGCGGGCGGCGTTCCGCGGCGGCGGCAGGCAGGCAGGCAGGCAGGCAGCCCCGCAGCCCCAGCTCCGCAGCCCGAGCTGGAATCCTTGCGCTGGAGAGGGGCGGGGGGACGAGCGGGCTGAGCGGAGGTCGCGCAAGATAGCAGGGCAAGCCGAGGCGTGCCTACTCAGAAGTAAGCCCCACTTAGTGCAATCCCAGGCAGAGTCTCTGTGTGCAAATCGCTGCTTTTCCTTGCTCAGCTCAAACGTGCTCTCCGGGCCATTTATTTAATTGCAGGCTCTCTGCATCTGTGTGCGCGCGCGAGAGAGAGACTGTATGTGAGTACAGATAAGTGCCGTACCAAAAAGAAAAAAAAAAGTTGCCCCAGATTTGCGGGAAAGGACTGCGCCGTAGGGAAATAGAGGCGGGGGAGCGTGTTGGGAAGGTGCAGGAAGGAGCCGGGCAGCGCAGTCTCTTACTCAGAAGAAAGCCCGGCTGAGTTTGGTAGGGCTTCCCCCGCAGCCGGGCTTACTTCCGAGTAGACGCGCATGGGATTATACCGTAAATAGGGCTTGCCAGGGTGCTGAAGCAAAGGCGCGCGGGTGTGTGTGTGTGTGAAGTTTAAGTGCTTTTCCCTCGCCCCCAGCAGAGTAGATTACCGGAAGTGGGGGGGCATAGGAGAGCTCGAAATGTGGGGTGAGGTTGAGGGAAGTGCCGCGCCTACGGCGATTGCCTGCTTGCCTTGGGATCGTACGCTCAAAGGAGCACGGCGTAGTGGCGTAGGGAGATCAGCCGGCCCCCTTCAAGACAGCTACGCGCAGGTTCGCTTGCCTCGCAGCCCTGTGCGGGTTTGCCTGAAGCCAGCACCACTTTGATCAGCGCGACGTGCCCCTGGAACACTGGCTGCCAGCACCAGTCTTCCTGCGGAATGTGAACGCACCGAAATCCGGCCGTGAGCCTAGCTCAGCCGCGGTTTCGCTTTGGGCACGTTTGTGTGTTAAATGCAACGTTTCAGCGGCTGCGGTTCTACGAAGCAAGACCAGTTCCTCCCTCCAAGCAAACGGAATTCATCGGACCCTGTTTACATCAGGAGGGCTGGACGTAGGATACTGCCTGGCATCCTGTATCTTTTACCCCGGTGTGTGAAGCCTGGGAGTGCCTTCCTGCAAAGCCCTGCGTTCTAGCAAGCAGCTACAGCTTTCAAAACTAGCATCCTAGTCTGCTTAGGGGGGAAAAAAGGCTTTTTCTCGTCTCCAGTGTTCTGTACATGGGAACACTGAAAGAGATGACTTTCAGCTAAAAGTAGTGGTTCACTAATCTTTTTAGCTCCTCCAAGCCCACTTCCCTTCGATATGTTTGCTAAAGATCAATTTCCCAAGCAGTGTATGCATAAATGTCAGATCTTGCAGCACCTCCTTGAATTCATATTTTTAAAAACACAGGCTCCCAGCACACAAAATCAGCATCCAATCACATGCCTGCCCATTGATTGCACTGTAAATTGATAATAACTACAGAAATAGGACAGTGTGGATCGCATGCACAGATCATCATGAAACCCCGTGGTTCCCTTCAAATTTACAATCTCATTGCATCTCATCCAATTCCACCAAATCATGGATTTAGGTCTGTGTTCTAGCAAGCCCTGTGTCATGGCTGAATCAGAGGCATGGTTTTGCATGCAACCTGATGATTTTAGCACCATCGCATTAGAGGTTATACCCTACTGCAGCCTTCTTCAACATGGCCCCCTCAAGATGTTTTCGATTACAGTAGCCATCAGCCCCTGGCAGCACTGCCAATGGTCAGGAGTTCTGGAAGTTGTAGTCCACAACAACTCGAGGGCACCGGGTTCAGGAAGGCTGCCTGACAGCTCCATTCCTCTTAACCAGCATGCCTGGTTAATGAGAGAATTAGAGGAGCTGCTCCTGGTACTTCTACATGGACCATCTGGAGTCCAGCAGCAGAAGAGCCTTCAGTGTGGTGGCTCCTTCTATGGAACTTCCACTTTCTGGAGGTCAGGTACCAACACCGTGTTTTTCCCAGTGCCTTCTGACATTTGTCTTCCAAAATGCTTTCCTCGCTGATCAGCCATGACTTTAATGTTATCCTATTTCAATGCATTATTTATTTTTATCATATGTTTACTGTTCAGCTCTCAGAATCCATTTAGATATGAAGCATCATAAATATCCTGTAAATAAATAAAAATTAAAGACCTTCAGCTGCAATCAAAATTAATGCAGATAATAGCATCTGGCAGCACTCACGCATGCAAAAATTGCACCAGCGGTCTAACAAATTCTCCCACTGACCACTGCTGGATGGAAGTGGTGAACCCAAAATGCCTTTTGCAAAAGCTGCATGAGAAGAGCTGGGACATGTATTTTCAGCACCATGCTTGGTGGACAGCGGCTTTTGGCACCAGAGATGCATCAACCTGCCTCCTGCTTCCCCTTTACTGTCCCTCATCTCATCATATTCGGTACAGCCATACTGGAGTAGAGTAGGAACTGGCCTTCTGTCAGGGCTATGAAATAAGCCTCCTGCATTCCCCCTGGCCCTTACTGTGGTTGCTGTCAGGCAGATCTTTTCCGAATCCACACCACAGGCTACAATATAAATATCGCTGCACCCTAAAGAAGACCAACCATGAGTATGACGGAGAAATGCACAGCCTTATTTCACCTGCCACACTGTGAGTGCTTGGTTGGTGAGTGGTTGTAGTGATGCTGTAATGCTCCTGACCTGTATGTCAGATCAGTGAGTATAGGATTGCAGCCTGAATCAGCTTGATTCAAATTGTTAGACAGGGTGGCATCTTCTCAACTGTGCCTCTCCACCCTCTCCTATAGGTAGAATCCAATAAGTCCCATTCATTTCAGTGGGCAAAATTGAGGTAGGACTGACATTGGATACACTCCATTATAAATGAATGACTTCCAATAGCGTCTGGAGGAAAACATGACTTTGCTGGACGCAGAGGCAAAACTTGCCCACCGGGTGGGTGGAACACAGGATGTGTCTGTGTGCAAAGTGCACGGCATTCTCCCCTTTGCAAATGCAGGCCTACTGCATGCACACACACACACACACACACACACATGTTTTGCTAAGGACAGACGTGCAGGGATGGTGCTATGCGAAGCCCTTGGCTTGTAGAACAGTGCACCCAGGTAAGTACTGATATTAAAAATAAAACAAGTTATCTTTGTCTCAAGGATTGATGTGATACTATCCAAGGCACAGGCTCGGTGTCTGTGAAAGACAGTGGATCTGATTATCTTTTTTTAAAGAATCTGTTTTTGTCTTTCCCAACTTTTGCTCCTGCCAGGTTAAATTCTCTTTCTGTTAGGTAATATAGGGAAGTACTAACACCTTCTATCTGTTTCACTATTTGCAAACATAGTAAGCAGGATGTCCTCATTCCTTTCTTCATGGGGTAGGCCTCTGCCTCCTCCTCTGCAGTTGATGTTGGATTTCCAAGTCCTATCAGCCCCAGAAGACAGGCTGCAGACTACCAAGCTGCCTACTGTGGTCATAGAGTATGGGATACAGTTTTAGTGATTTAGCAGATGGCTGAAATGGTTTTCGGATTGCTCTGTGGACATGAATGTTGTGAAGTTCCTGCACTAAATTGTGTCTTAAACCTTCTACACTTAATTGCTTTCAATGCTGGAGGATATCTAATTGTTCTAGTGCCTGCCTTGTATCTTTTTGCATTCTGCTGCTCCTGATAATTTTAGTTTTATCTCTTGAAGTTTATTGCTGCTAGCCACCTCAAGCTTTTTAAAGGAAAGGTGCAATATATTTGTTTTCAATAATAAATGTATCGACACTATCACATGTTACTACCAATTACCCTGTATTTGCATTGGGACTGCATATTGGGACTTTGGCCTCTAGTCAAGCGTGTGGTGATTATTCCAACACATCATCATTCCTGCTGGATAATTAATACCATAATAATCAATTGGAAAAATGTGGTAGCTTAAATGTTTAAAGGCAGTAAGCCTGGAGACATACATGTTGAACTAGGCATTTCAGATCCCTTTCAGCCCAAGTAACACATTCTATTTTAGATAAATTCTTGAGGTAGGTGGACTTAAAGACAAAAGGGGAGGGGCTAAATATTACAAAAAGACCCACCATATTATAGATCGATACTCTTATTGCTGGTAACCAACACATTTCTGGAGGGGAAAAAACTTTGCCAAACCACAAAATAATAGCCAGGGAAAGGGGAGGCATCTGAAAGCAAGACTGTAACCTCAGGAGGACCATCTTTGGCCCTTATGTAGGCTAGAATTGATGCATTCCTGCCTAAGTCATTACCATGACCCCCTGCACAAAGAGAATGCACTGGTATTAAACCAGCAATGAAGGTTTGCTTTCTCAATGCAGCCTGTCACAAGTTGGGAATACTGCTTGCTTTCTTGAAGGCTTGAACCTTAGCTGAGAAAACATTCTCTTCCTTCAGTCCATTCATGCTTAGTATCTGCTACTAGCAAGGTACTTTTCTGGACCCTCGCATCTCATGAGAATTATCTCCTTCCTCCAAGCCACCAGATGGAGAGAAGGACCTTTTGATTTCAATAGCAAACTGATGTTCTTCCCCTTATATTTTGCCCACCCAATGTGTAAGGAAAAAGGGACCCCCAATTGCTTTAAGGGATGGAAACATGTTTCTCTCCCTGACTTTAAACTGCATCACAGTGACCCAATGAAAGAGAACAAACAGCTTGTGACTCATGTAAGTAATTTCCTACCATTTGGTCTTGAAGAATGTTTGCTAGGATTGGACCACAGAAAGACTGTTTCATTTCTATGAAAATTATAGGAAATTGTACCTTGAAAGTATATATCATCCACTTAATCAAAATTTAAGAATGACATTTCAAGCTTAGACCAGTAGAACACCACTGACTTCAACAAAAACTCAAGATTGCCCTTGAGTTAAGCAGAACAAAATTCACTGTTGGTTTAAGCAATTCTGCTCCAATAGCCTGAGGTTGATTTCACCTTTGTATTGGCTTGCTGTCTTTTAAACAATCCTAGAACTAGAGAGCATCTGATACAATTAACATTCATCAGTCTTAAACACAAAATGAAGTCATTTTTTTCACACATTTCAAAATTGATCATTAAAACTTGCTGGCTCAGGGTATGGTAATGACCAATCATCTCACAATTTTTAATCATTAAAAAGGGATGGGAATAAGGATCTCTCTAACCTGAGATGCTTAGAGCATGCATAATCTTACTCAGTTCATTCCCATTGATAGATAGGGTACAGTTGAGCCAAATACTGCTCATGTGTATTTTTAAAACAGGACTCTGCCCAAAAGCTTGCACTCTAACAAAAAGCACAGCATGAAATGAAAAAAAAAAAAGGAAAATAAAGAAAAAGTCAGATATCACAATAAATAAATACATAAATACTTGCCAATTGATCCTTTCTGATTGGTGATGGAACAGATCCCAAGCTTCGATGATTTTAACCTGGTCTTTTCCATCCCTGCTAGCATGTGATTCCTTCTGAACTGAACTCAGGTGCTGATGACCCAACTGGGTGTTTGTTTCATGCAACCCATCCAATGCACCGCTTCCTCTTCAGCATGAGCAATTCTCAAAGGCCACAGTTGCTCTGCTAGTACACATTAGCTGTACTCTAGGCTGTCCATTTCGGTGCTTGAGCTGTGGTCTTTGTGGAGGCTCCTGAGCACTCCATGGACAGCAGTGGTGCTGAACAAGCAGGTGCTAGAGCATATTAAACCAGACGCATTCCTGGTTGGCAAGATATCAAAGCTGAGACTCACGTATTTTGGCCATGTCACGTGATCAAGCTCATCAGAAGAAGATATAATGCTTGGATGCTCAGCGGCAAGAGAAAACCAGGTTGCCAAAGAGTGAGTTGGTTAGACTACATCAAAGAGAATGAGGGCCAGACACAGTTCAGCTGAAAGAGGTGGTGCTGGATCGAAAAGTGTGGTGAGATTCGACCCATAGGATCGCTTATAGTCAGACATGAATAAACAGCTGAACATGTGTGGTGCAGTGGTTAAGAGTGCGGGACTGGGACTCAGACGATCTGGGTTCGAGTCCCCACTCAGCCATGGAGCCAACTGGGAGACTTTGGGTCAGTCACAGACTCTCAGCCCAACCTACCTCACAGGGTTGTTGTTGTGGGGATAAGATGGAGGAGAATGGTGTAAGCTGCCTTGAGCCCTTTGTAGGAAAAAGGCAGGATATAAATCGAAAAAATAAATAAATAAATACAAATAAACATGAACATGTATCTTAGCAAAATTACCTATTGTTATTTCAAAGCAGAAACAACTGGGTTTCTTCAGGGCCACAGTTTAGGGCTAGAAGAGTAGGCACATTAGTTTCCGAGGAAGCTAGTGGACAAGCAGGATGGGGTTCATATCAGAAATGGTAGTAAAGCACTTGACACACATTGTGACATTGGCTTGCATGTGCTAAGTACTGCTGTCTGAAGATAAGAAGTGCTCTGTAAATGCTAATAATTACTATCATTGCTATTTCATCTTTGGTGTTGTAGTTTTCTTTATTGTAACAGCAGTAAATTGTTGTTTTCTGAAAATATATTCAGTGTTTGTATAAATAGTCCAATCCTCCCACAAAGGGATTTGATAAAAAATTTAACATAATCACCATAGAGCACTTCTAAGGATCCATCAATACAATAGATGTTAAGGTAATTCTTTTTCTTTATTGATGGTGGCATCAAAACTATGCTAGTATTTGCATTTTTCTTTCTGGTAAAATACATCAGTGTGCCACACTCTTCTTTAAAAACAAAATGACAACAGCTCAGAAATAAGAGAACAAAGATGCTGATGAATTGTCTTAGTGGTTGGCTGTCAGTCAGTGTTTGTTCTTGTGAGTTGTCATTATCACAGAGACTTGTTGTCACTCCAATTTATTCCCGTTTGCCTAAAGACTAAGAAATAGTGCGAAGATAGCAAGTGTGAGTGTGAGTGGGCATGAAACAGCATTCCCTTTGCTCAAAAGAAAATGAAGGCATGACCTAGATTTTCTGGAGAAATTACGTGGTAAAAATATTACCACATAATCCTATTTTACAAGCAACATTGGATACAATTCAGACAGTCAGGATTCAAATCCCTACTTGCCATAAGGCACATTCAAGTGACCTTGGGCCAGCCACTTACTCTCAGGCTACCCTACCTCCCAGGGTTGTTGTGAATATAAATGCAGTAGTCCTCCTTCTCCATCAAGTGCTTTTTTGGAGGAAGGGTTAATATGTAAGAAATAAGGCTAAATTTAAAACAAAAACAAAACCTCCCAACCTGCAGGACCTGAAAGGACCTGAAACAGATATAGAATATGACAAAGTGTTGACTTTCCAGTGTGAAAGTTGACAAATGCAGAGAAATGTTATGAATGTCAGCATTCCCTGGTGTATGCCTGTCAGATATAGTCTGATGAATATTGACAATTTCATTTAGGTGTCTATCAATATTCACTGGGACTGAGATCTGAGTTTCTGCATATTCATGACCTTTTCTTCAGACAGTCAACATTTGCATGTATGTAAAACACAACTTGGAATATTTATCATTTGTTCATATATAATAGCAAGCTTATTCTCTGAGTGACAGTTTTTATGTAGCTGAAGCAGTTCCAGCCATACACAAGAAAGACGTGATATCCACGGTTTGCAGAAGTACAACAAAGCCTTGGGGTGGGGGGAGAGGTAATTCCCAAAATATGCAAGTGAGAACTGGGTATGCTCCATGTCAGTGGAATGTGGAGCATCTGTTGGGAAATTAGGAATGGAATTGATTATCCTGGGCAAAGGCTTGATGAATAAATAGGTTACATTAAGGGCACAATTCTGTTTTTTCCAAAGAAGCATTCTGATGTTGGAGTACTCCAAAATCCTGTGCTTTTCTGGTGTACACCCTACAGATCTGGAAGAGCAGTGGGGACAATCATTGCCTCTCTGTCCTCCTTTTGTTTGCTTTCTCACCTGGCATATTTTTGAACATATGTAGTGGAGTCCTGGGGATGAGAGCTGGAGGCTTTAGGATGGTGTGGTCTGTCAGTCCTCCTGCCCCTGCCTCCACCCCTATTCTTGTCCCCCAAATTACATCCTATGCAGAGGTCAGAGCTCTGACTTCATGCAAGGAAGTAACCATGTGCTGTCAGGGGTGGGTAGAGTAGGAGGAAAAAAACCCATTTGGTTTCCTACCCGAGAGATCATCCTTTGAAAGGTAATCCAAAATATCCTGTGGACTCTGGGACAGCCTGCCAGGGACCATAGGATTGCTTTAGTATTCATATTAGTCGTTTTTAATTACTGTAAAAATAGAGTAGTCTTGCCCACAAGGATACCTGGGTGTATTAGTTCTTCTAAGGAAATAATCTAAAGGCTTCTCTTCTCTCTCATCACTCAAATGAAGAAATAAACTAGAGGCAGCCATTTCTCATAGGAATATAAAGATAAGTCCCTTGGTGTTTGCAAAATTGTCTGGAACTACCAAGAACAGTTTTAGTGCTGAAAATTGCTGCTACTTAAAATATTTGCTATGACCCAAAGTGCTATTGGTAGAAATGGTAACATCTTTGAAAAACTGGGCATGCTATTTCCCTTCCACTATTTCCCCCAAAAAGGAAAATGAGAGACAGTGTGACTGAAAAGTAAGGAGAGAACCATCCAACTAAAGGCAAAGCTCTGTTATTACTTTTTGAAAATTTTCTATACATCATTTAGTGTGTATAGTTTTCAAATGCCTTGAAGGGATCATAAAACCTTGCTCTTCCCTCATCATTGTACCACTTAGAAAATGGAGGGTACGAATGGCCATAACCTTGGAACATTGTTAACAGCACTTGGGACCAAAGGGGCTTGTAAGATGGAAGCTTTGATAACTGAAACATAAAGTTGTCACTGTCAACTTTCTCCAAATATATACGTTTGTTGTAAATGTCACATAAACCTGCAGCTAAGTGATGGATCACAACTGTCTGTTTTTCCCTTGAGTTTTTCTTCTTGATAAAAGTTTTTAACTCCTTCATGAAGTTTGCTTCTCTTACTGGGACCACAAAACCACTTAAGTTATTACTGCATTACAGTTTAACCGAAGTTGCCCCAGTTTTATTCTGGTCCAGCCTGGCAGAAGTGCTGTAAACCATTTTGCACACCTTTGTTCTGCTATTGCTGGAATCTATGGCAGAGTGAGATATGACTGTGGGGATTAGATTCATGAGGATTGGAGAGTGGTATAGACTAGTGGGCAGACATTTAGACATTTTGGACTTTAACTCCTAGGAGCCTTTGCCAGCATAACCAATAGTCAAGAATGCAAGGAGCTGAAGTTCAAAACCTCTAGAGAAGCACTTTCTGCCCACCTTTGAGCTAATCATCAGTGTGCTTTTTCACCTTCCATTCCTTCCTGTGTCCCTTTATTTTCTGGTAGACACTGCAGTAATTGGCCGTGCTTGCGTGTGCTCCACCTTGAAGCCAGGTCAAGGAATAGCAAAGCCAATACTATATATTGATCCTTGATGTGGATGCTAACCTGGCTTTCATTACAGAGAGTTGGAAATGGGTTGAGCTTCTCTCAGGTTTCTCACCTGGATTCCAGGTGCAGCTTCAGCAGCCATGGTTCAATGAGATTCCATTTCCCTGACCAGGAGCACTGTCCAACAGTTTTCTATTTGTAAATGATCGGAATACCTCACTATGCCAGCTCCTGGGCAACATGAGCAAGAAGGTGCTGTTGTACTCACAATCTGCTTGTGGGCTTAGCACAGGCAGCTGGCTGGCCTCTGTGTGAACAGAACGTTGGACTACAGGAACCCCTGCTCTCATGTAGATGGGTCTTCTTACAGCATACTGCCCACCCTGCTGGATGGCAGTCTCCCTTCCTGAGTTGATTTAGATGTTCTTGGAAGGGTGTTAAGTCCTAAGAATGCGTGAGGAATCTCTTCTGGGTGTGTGAATCCATCAGAGTTCCTGAACTTGGCTCCCTGGACTCCAGTCTATTTTTTTGGCAGTGAGTCCAGCTTCCTTGTGAGCATGCCTCACTTTGCAATGGAAACTGCCTTGGTCACCCTGATGGACCAACTGTACTGAGAAATGAACTAGACTGTGGGGTGGTGTTATCTCTTTTCTTCATAGTGATCACCGTATCTTTCTGAGCCATCTGGCAGGCATGGGTATACATGAGACTGCTTTTCAGTGGTGTCAAGGGTCCTACCCTGTGATCTTTGGAATACCAAGACATCTTGTCTCCCATGCTTTTAAAATTTTCATATGAAACGGGTAGATGAGCTAATGAGGTGGTTTGGGTTGCAATATCACTGTTATGCAATGATACACATTCTAATTGTCTAACCCCAGCATACAAGTGGAAATTGTAAACTGGTTCCTAAAGTTTAGGAATAGATAAGGATTTACAAGCTGAAACTTAATCCCAACAAGATGGAGATACGTTCAGCCTGTCTTGGCTGGGATTGCACCATACTTGAAGCTTAATGGCACCAGTTGATTTGTAACGTTCCTGGATTTGCTTGATAAGACAACTACAGACCTACCTGAGAAAGTGGGCTTGGATTTCCATACTTTAGTTAATTCTAGACTAGTTTATTGCAGGGCTGCATATTAGGACAGTCAACAAGCTTCAGTTGGTCCAAATGCAATAATCAGCTTTTGTCTGGTCAGTGCATAGAACCCCAATGTTACATCGAAATTGCTTCAGGACACAGTTCCGGGTATTGGCTGTATTCTTTAAAGCAGAGCTATGCACAAATGGCCTTTTGAAATTCTCCAGTCAATTTGTGTGCAGAGAAACTGGGGAGACATTTTCTTCAAATTTCTCTAGCAGGCAGGTGGGGGAGAATTCTGAACTGCTTCTCACAGGTGGGGCTCACCATTGGCAGGAGTTACAGATGTCTCCAGCTGCAGGGAAGAGGTGCTGGGCCAAACCCCTTCTCCAAAGTCCTGAAAGGCTTCTTCACCCGGAAAAAAGTCTTCCATTATTCTTCCTCATCTTCAGTGGCTGAGCCCATACACCATGACAAGCAACCCTGGGTGGTTCCATGGTATGAGGGTTTTTGCCTGGATGTGCCTGACAGGTGATCAAGTGGTTTCTACACTAGCTTAGTTTCCACCCTCCTTGCTCAGTCCTCCCACTGTTGGCACATACCCCATCAGCCACCTTGCCTGACATTCAATCCCATGCTGTAAAGCTGGAACAGCTCCTGCAGCAGCTGCCACTCTTTCCAGGGGACTCTGTGGTGGCACCATGGAAACTACAATGCTGGGTTCCAACATTCAGAGAAAAAACATGGTGAGGTATGGAAAACATAGACTGTTGTTTCTTATCATGGTTTTGTCACCAATGATGCTCCTTTTTACCCTGACATAAGTTAGCCTAAGGAAGTCCACAACGCTGGAGAGCCACAGCCATGTTACATTTCCTGTCCAGAAGGAAGTGTGGGAGGACAGGAGAAAGATGAACCCTGTGTGAACTCCTGACAGGCTGGCTAAATCTCAAAAGAGGCAAATGGGGAGAACCCACGGCATCTGAAACTGGTTGGAATCTCAATAAAAGCAGCAAAATATATTATACATTACAGTAGGTGCAGAAACATGAAGCGGGTGTGAATGGTTTGGAGATTATTAGTGGACATATGGGAAGGGAACTCCTTGGAAGTATCAATAATTTTTCTGTAAACTAACAAAAGGAACAGTCAACAATATGCAAATGTATCAACTTTGTATCTGGACATCATGTTTGTGACATGGAATATATAATGTATGTTCCCTGTACTTCTTTGAGACTCTGATTTGGGAAAGCATTTCCCCTCTGTCTCTGTTTATTCTAAAGTACACTAGAATAAAACTGTTTTTGGCTCTAAGTCTTGTCTCAGGCTCCATTTAGCTTGGGGTTTGGGGTCCACTTGGGGCCGGTGACTGACTGAGGCTGGTAACAGTTCAAAAAAACCAAACATACTGTGCTGAAATACCATGACAGAGTTCTGACAACATGATAGCCCATCCTGTACAAGGAACTAGTGTGGCTTGTCATCTTGTGCAAACCCACCCAGGGTGTTTCATAATTTATTTTTGTGGTGTTTGAGATGAGCTAGTCATTGCTAGCTTTCTAGGATAACGGTGCTTCCTAATCTCAAACAGCTCTTTGGGAAGCTTGGTGGGTTGAATGATCATCCCATGCGGAAGACATGTGCACTCACTTATAAGCTACCTCCAAAATCACAAGAAACTCAAGTCAAACCCATGGCAAATTCTCCAAAATCTCCTCACCACTGTTTTTTATTTTTAAGCAATTCATTTTCTATCAAATTGAATGAGAACTGTCAATAATATGCGAGGAGATTTTTCAGCACAACACTACTTTATGCTCAAAACAACTTAGGAGAACCTGCCAGGTTTCCTTAGCAACCACTTGCTGCCATATAGGCCTATTTGGGATAAAGATCAGTGTCAGAAGCCTTGTGCCCAGATCCAGCTCTGGAGATCTGGTGATGAGCGAGCACAAGAAATGCAGCCTTTTCCATGGTGGTGCCACAACTCAGAAATGCTCCCCATGTTGAAATTCACCACCAAAAACTGATGAAACTTATTTCAACAGGCCCTTTACCAGTACTTTTATTTAAAACCAGACTGTATAATATGGAACATCTTTTCCTCTTGTGGCTGTTAGGGGTTTTTCTTTTAGACTACTGGCTATATTATATGTTCATCGTTATTGCTTTTAGAAATTGTTTGTTCTACTTACATTTTTATTGATTATATGGTTTTATGTTTATGCTTCATACTGCTCTGGGATAAAACGGTGGTTTAAAAATAAATAAGCGAAAGAACAAATAAAGAGTTCAGTTCTAGTTCATGTGAGAAAATTTATTTCCGACATGGGGGAGGTTAATGGGTTTAATTTGTTACAATTAAGTGTCAGCCATAAGTATTAGGGGCATTCAAGGAAATAAAAAGTCATTTTGGGATTTCATTTGAATTTGTTACTTAAAAGCCCCATTGGTTTCGTGTTTCATTTTGTAAAAATCTCATTTGTGTTATGTTTCATTCATTAGTATTTAATACTTCATAGCACTACTCATGGCCATAATCAGGTGGGGAGGGGGTGTTTTTCTGTTTTTTAAATATACAGTTTAACTAAATCTTTTTCACATGGTCCCCCCACCCACCCCACTCAACCTAATAATTTATATCTTGGGTCTGGGATGTAATAACAATCTCACAATTGTAGGCCCAGGAGCCCTATCAGGCCCTCTTACAAACATGCCTCCTTCACTTGGGCCTACCGTTTTCCCAACCATCAATTATTTGGTGGACTTCCAGCCTTCACAATTTCCCCACATCCCACCCATTTCTGAAAGGCTGATATGTCTCTTCTAAGGTCAGGTTTCTGGCAGTGCAGTCTTTATGGTCAAATATGCTGGTGTTTGTGGCATCTTGCACCCGCCCGCCATTAAAAGGTTACCCTCTGCACAGCGGCTTCTCTGAAGTGGAGTTCCCTGGGAGAGGTTTAACACAAAAAAGAGTTCACCTTGTTTATTCCATTTCGGCACAGAATTTCATGTGCTATTTCAGGTTCGGTTTTGGTTTGGGTAAAAAAAGTCTGAGTTTGATTTGCTCTCTAGGACTACAATCCTGCGCAGGAAGCCCCACTGAACACTGTGGTTTACTCCTGCATAACAGCCATGCACAGGATTGTACTGTGTCTTGTGACGAGACCAGATCCTGCATGAATTGGGACAAATAAATTGAGGAAAAGCAAACTCAAGAATACAGCTCACAAGGCTGCTGCCATATGATTACATGTGTAAGGCAGACCACCTTGCAAGTGCGCAGTACTTTATTATGAAGGATTCATGGGGTCTGGACTTGGTGAACTCCACCCAAACAAGCATAAGAACGAGAGGAGCAGAACTGTATTTTATTCTTGAGAATAAGTTCGATCACAAGTGTAACACTGGCAGATTCTATGGGGCTATTTGTTTCCTAATGAATATTGTAACACAATCTAACATAAATAGATCTCTTCTTATCAACAATTTTATAACAAAACAGCACAAACAATTATAACAGCAACAAAATACTACAGCCCATGTTCCCAAATGCCTGGCAAAAAAATAAAATAAAATAAATAAATAAAAAGTAAAAAAAAAAAATCAGGCTGTAATGCCACAAAGTTCAAATGTCAGGTTTTCAGGTAAGCAATTCTGGCCCTGTCCTGGATGGGGTTGCACTCCCTCTGAAGGATAGGGTCCGCAGCTTCGAAGTGCTCCTTGACCCAGAGCTGTCCCTGGAGGCCCAGATGGCAGTGGTGGCAAGGGGCACTTTCCTTCAGCTTCAGTTATCCATCAGCTGCATCCTTACCTGAATGAGCACTGCCTAGCAATGGTGACACATGCTCTGGTAACTTCCTGGTTGGACTATTGTAATGTGCTCTACGTGGGGCTGCCCTTGAAAATGGTCCAGATACTTCAATTGGTTCAAAACAGAGCTGCCAGGTTGCTGTCGGGGACTGGTCATCATTCTCATATAATGCTGGTCCTCTATCAGCTTCACTGGCTCCTGATTGAAGTCTGGGCCCAATTTAAGGTGCTGGTGTTAACTTATAAAGCCCTAAATGGTTGGGACCAGGATACCTGAAGGAATGTCTCTTTCCCTATATGCCCTTGTACCCCCACAGATCTGCAGGAGAGATTTTGCTCCAGGAGCCCTCCCTGAAGGAGGTAAAGAAGGTTTCTACCCGGAGGAGGGCCTTCTCTGCAGTGGCACCCAAACTCTGGAATGCGCTCCCCAGATTGGTTTGCCTGATGCCGACTTTATATTCCTTTTGGCACCAGGTGAAAACCTTTTTATTTACCCACTATTTTAAGAACTAGGAAATTTAATTGGTTTTAAAACTCACAGTCACATTTTGTTTTTGATTTTGTCAATATTATATTTTTGTTGTTATTTGTTACTTGTTTATCGATTGTTATAGCTTTTGTAAGCCATCCTGGGGCAATTTTTGTATAGGATGGGATATAAATATTTTAAATGAATAAATTCAATTGCATATATAGGAATTCACTACAGGAATATGGATTTCCCCCTCCTACACAAACTTGTAGGAATTATACCTAGGCCAAGTTAGCAAGGGGCTTAGAGGTAACAGCAGGTCCTCCCTCTTCAGTCTTCCTGCTCTTTTTGATTTAAATCTCTTAGCCCCTTGCTCTTTCTTAGTCCTTCCTCTTTGGACTATGCCAGTATTTCATAGGCGTCACACCAGCAAATTACTGATGGATCTAGGAATATGCTTACCTGGGAGGCTGGGCTACCTGGGGGGTTGAGCTGGGAGCTCTGGTGGGGGATTTCCAAATCCTTAGCTGCGTGGAGGTCTCTGGGTGCATGGATGACACTTAGGAATGTAACCAGCCTGTCCGGGCTTAATGCCAGCCAGCCAGGTATGTCCTACAATTAGAGCAATGCTTTTATAATTTATGTCATCCTCTGACAACTTTCTCGTAGGCCCCCTCCCTTCCTGAGGCTGGGAGTTCCTTTTCTCTCTATATCTAAGGATGGCTGTTTCAAGATGCTGCTCAGACACTCATCCTTGGCCGAGTTCCTTCTTGTTCTCTCTTATCCAGGAGCAGTTCTCCAACAGCTACATACACACAAGTGTTCTCTTTAACCCTGCATTTGTACACCATCTTCTCCAACAATGAGCAAAGTGTGAAGGAGAATGTGGAATCTCTCTATCAACAGAGGAGAGAAAGGGATGGCTCATACCAGAGGTTACTTTCTTTCAAGTGTTCTGTCACTTGAAAGGCAATGATCTATGGTGAGGTTCTTCCTGATCTTTAGTACTTCACCAAAAGAAGGGCAGGCACTATAAATTGTGCTGCACCTCCTGAAATGTGTGGAGGCACTTGCAAACTGTCACTTGAAAGCTGGAAACCCATGTTCTCCTACCTGGGAGGAAGTCCCATTGAACTTAAGAAGGCTTAGTTCTGAGCAGAGACAAAAGTGAGCCTGTAGAGCCTAATGATTGTGCCTAATCTTAGAAACTAAGCAGTGTCTACCCTGGGTAGAATCTGGATGGGAAACTTGAGTCCTGCATTGAGCAGGGGGCTTATTTATTTAATGTATTCTATTTATTATATTATATTTACAGTATATGCCACTCCATAGCAAAGAGGCTCTCTGTGAGGCTTGCAACAAAACCAATGGCCTTCTAGGCCCCTTCCAACTGTATGATTCTGTGATAAGGATTGCACTGTAAAGGAGGCAATTTGCAATATTTTAATGTTCAGAAGTGTCCACTGAGCCCACAGGCCTTTCTACAAATTAGTGCACAAAGCAGTCATTAAAAACAACATGGGGATAAGTTATGCAAAACAAACTGAAGGTAGTATATATGCAACTAATAATATTGTAGCATTACCTGAAAGGCAATCTTTTCCCCAAATCACTTATCAACCAGACAAGGGAAGGGCTGTGAACACCTTTGCCATGTCTGATATGCCCTCCCCTCCATCAGAGAAACAGCAGGTGCCTTTGCAGTGAGGGCAATAGGTTTTATTTTAAAAGGCCTCAATTTCAGCTCAGCTACTATCACGAATACTGCACTGATGTGCTCAATAAGCTGACAGTGTATATGGTTTCTATTTATACATAATTCCATGAAATACTGCAAGCTGCTCTGCTTGCAAATCTCACAATAATTATCTGTTTCAAAGCCTTTATCTCAGAAGCAAGTTCTTTGATCAACAAAATAAGCCTGGGGCCATGGTAAATACACAGCATTCTCTCTCTGGTCTTCCTGGCCTAGAGGGCATTAAGTATAGTCAAGGCTGCGTTAAGGAAAGAAAGTTAACATTCTGACCCAAGATGAACTGAGCTCCATACCAAGAAAAAAAGTCTGTCTCTGCAAAGAGTTTACATCAGACAAATGTGAGTCTGTCTGCTTATTTTGCACCCCCTCCCCCACCCTGCAAGTCCAAAAGGCCAGGGAGCCAGGACCACCTGGAAGGATTATGGGGTCTAGAACCAGCATGGTGTTGCTGGTTCCTGTAGGGGATAGCACAGGGCTGCCATGCAGGTGAGACTCTGCTGTGGCACAGACCGGGCTTGAAACAAGAGCCCATACAGTTTGTAGGATGTGGGGACAAATTGCTCCTGCCACTCCCCTCCCAGGGCGCCCCACAAAAAGACAGAAAAGCCCTACCCACTGACCATGCAACTCCTCTCACACTGTCCTGCTATGGGTAGGTCAGATTCAACGCACCTTGCCAATGGCATCCAGTTAGTCAGCAGGCGGGCAAAAGGTCAAAGCAGAGGCTGATTGGAAGGGCAGTGCAAAGCAGAAGACAATAAAGTGACAGTATTTCCAGTGTAGCAAAAAGATAGCCCACAGGCAGTCTTGTCAAGAGTTCGCAACACAAAACAGAATCAGCCCAAGGAATAATGTGCTTGAGGCAAGAGTGGTTTCACCCTGGCATTGGGAGCCACGTAAGGTTATTATTCCAGCAGCTACTAAGTCCCAAGTTAAGCTTGATAAGCTGGAGCTTTCAGATCCGAGGACTCGGCAGTCAGAGGTGTCTGGAGAAGTTCTCCTTGTAAGGAGGACCCTACTTACATGCAGTCCTTTACAGCCAAGTAGCCTGGTTGTCTCAGTTCCTGAGCTACATGCTAACCTTTGAGCTATGGTTTATGCCTCCAGGTGTTAGCCTGGGCAGACCCTTAGCCTTCTCCTCCTCAGACCCTAGAGGCGAGGGATAGCTCTCCAGGGGGTTCCTCTGAGCCAATCAGTATTGGAGGACCCAATGTAGAACCTCTGGTGGTCCCTGCAGTATTAAAAATGTCAGGAGAACCCATGGGGTTCTTTGGCTTTCTGGCATCTACATCTTCCCGTGAACAATCACTGGCATGACAATCACTCTAACTGTGCATGGCCTACACTGCTTCAAGTCTACTTAGTCTGCTTCAAGTCTACCTAGCAAAATACTGGGAAGAACTAGGACAGGGAGAAGGAGGAGATGAAGAAGAAAAAGGTAGAGATCTCCAAAGGTAGCTGTTGGACGATCTGGATACCCACATTCCAATACAGCTCTAAAGTCCTAAGCCTTCTCTTCCTGTTCAGCAGACCTGTCTTCATTCTTCACTCTTTGCATGAACTACCAAGCAGATGTAGTTGCTATGAAATCCTATGAGTTATCCTTATAGATTATCCTCACTTTTGATGAAAAGAGATAGCCAGCGGCACATTTCCACTGATAAATTGTTTTTAAAGCACTGACTCACACAGAAGAACTCTTATATACTATGATTTATGCACCCCATTAAAATGATATTCTTTTTTTAAAAATGGGAGAAATGCCGTATATGACTTGCGGGAGAAGCAATTTGAGCTTAGCCAAAATTGGGTTTGGAATGGTACCCTCCCCAAAACACACTGTTTTGCCTTTAGACTGCAAGGGTGATGCTGGGAGGCAAAAAGGTCCATGGGAAGAAAGAATGCTGACATCAGGGAGTCCCATAGCCAAACAGGTTTGACAGTGTCACTGCAGGCAGGCAAAGCCCTCATGATGCTCTTACTCCGAGCAGAGGTATGTGTGGTGGGAGAAAGGGAACACATGGATTTGCCCTCACATTCATAGTCCTTGCTTGGCTGGGATCACATACAATTGTGATTCAGAAAGACGTCAAAATGAAAAGGAGAAAGCATTTGAAACAGAAAGATAAAGAGGAAAAGCAGATACACAAAGAAGCAAGGTGGGAGGGGGGTGCTTCTGATAGTCTTGAAAGAACAATAATATCAGTATTACTATATTTTTAGCCCACCTCTCTTCCTATTGCAAAGAAGGTAAGGTAGCTCAGAAGAGACTTCTCTTGATTTTTATCCTCACAACAACAATCCTGTGAAGGAGGTTAGGCTGGGAGTCAATGACTGGTCCAAAGTCATGCAGGGATTGGAAACTAGAATCCAGATTTCCTGAATCCCACTGGCTTCAAATATATCCAGGGACTAAATTCAGTGCAACCCTAGAGGTAACTCAGCTGTGGCTTAACAGAGGGTATATCAAACTTTATCTTTAGATCAAGAAAACATTGAGATGGGTCTACAGACTTGACAAACAAGCTGGATGAATATCATTGTCATAGCACTATCTTATGACCAACTGGACCTCATTATTTCTGGAGCTGCTTTCCATGGTGGTGATGGTGCTGACTGCAGCATCACGTGCCAGTGCAATTTTGAATTAGGGGTGTCAGAGACATCTGCAGTAGACTCAAAGGAGTTTGTATTTCCATCATTCTGACCTGTGGGTTCTGCAGCAGGCTGACTTTTCCTGGCTTATCTGGATTCTACAGGGTTGCAGACTTTTTCCCCAACTTTCCAGAATTTAACACAATTTTAATTGTAATTCAAAGAACAATAAGAACACTGACTGAAAGTGTGTATGCCCTCCCCCTCTACCAGACTAAAGCATGTAAATGTGCATTCATCTCAACAGGCTAAAACATGTATATATGATAAAGAGGAAAAATGTACATTTTGGGGGAATGTATGCATTTTTCGAAGTGGAAATCTCTACAAGTGCAAATTTTCACAGGTGTGCATGAACACAAGTTTGGGGAACTGAAAAAAAAAAAAATCTAATTTATCTGTGAGTGAATGCCAGAATGAAAGGTTCCTGACAATCCACAAAATGCAGAGGGAACAGATTCCATATATTCCCTACTTTGAATCTTATGAATTTCTGTTCTGCATTGACTCATAGTGGGACATTTTCTCTATTACAGCAGCAACAACAGCACAACAGACTTGACATGTTCTATTTTATGGTCACTAATCAATGAAACACAATGAAAGTATTTCTATCCTATTTGCAAAACCACCAAAATGATACTTCTCATAAGACATTTCAGAGTGTAATTCTATCCATGCTTACCTAGGAGGAAGCTTCACTGAATTCACTTTGCTTGCAAGGGAAATTAGTGCAGTGGTGTCATAGTTGCGGCACTCTTTTGCGTCTCCTTGCTTGGGGATTGGAATGTATATTGAAAATGTCCACAGGCTGTGGGCATATTTTTGGTAGGATTTCAACTGATTCAGTCTCCATAGCTTGTAATAGGTGTTTTATTCTTTGCAAGTGCTTTCAGAACAGTTTTCATTTTGCTTTCAAATATTGCAGGTTCCTCCTCATAGGGTTCCTCTTTGAAGGGGCCTCTCATCCTTTATCTCTTCTGCATAATTCTTCCGTATATTGTTTCCACATTCTCTCTATTTTCTTCTGAGTAGATAGTACATTACCCAGTTTGCCTTTCAGCATTCCTAATTAGGTTTGACTTTCCCTTTTATTTTTTGCATCTTCTGGACATGTCAGCCACTAGACTTCCTTGGCTTTGATCTAATTGTGTCATTAATGACAGGACTATTTGTACTTGTCCTTTGCTCTTCCCCAGTAGCTGGTTGAACATCTTCCAGTCTGAGTTGCATCTTCTAGCCCTATCCCTTGTTTCACTTTCTATTGTTTCATCATAGGGCTTCCAAGGTAAGAAGATTCAGAAGTGCTTTGCCATTTATGTTCTGCACAGTACCAACCAGAGTTAGCTTGAGTGTCACTGCTGTTACCTGTGAAAGATCCTCCATCATGGTAGCTGCCCTTCAGAAATTTATCTGCCCCATGACCATTATAGAGATCCATTTTCTTCACGTTATATGACCATAACTTCTGAGAATAATGGATACATCTTAGGCTAGTGTTTTCGCTTTGACCATTCTGCCTTGGGTGACCCTGTTAAGGAAATTGGCCTAGTGAGAGTGTCTGGCCCCCTGGTGGCATTACTCTTGACTTCTCTGATACTCTTAAAGCATCTCACTATATTAAAGTGTGCATTAAGGAGGGGATTTCCAATCGTAACTGTTGGAAATTCTGCCACTGTCATAAGATGGTGAATATTCATTTTGAATTATCTAATATAATTGTTTGTCCCATATAGGAAAATACTACTGAATGGCCCCGATGTCTAAACATGACCTGGTATTTCCTCTGCCAGAGAAGTGACTCCCAACTCTCCTAGAGAAGAGATATGAACTGTGCCTGCATGTATTGAATCATTGTAAGAAGGTATATTTTACTTTAAAATGCTTCATAATAATGTAACTATTAAAACGTGTAACATCAGAAAATGTAAGACATGAGAACACCACAAACTTGAGTTGCACAGTCCGGAAAGGCCTGGGAAAACTTGGATCCACATCTAATGTTACTGAATTCCAAACCTGTTTTCAACTAATGCAATATTATTTCTTAATTCATTAAATCTTGTTATGTTCTTCAGGAGATTTCTTGGTCTTTAGTTAAATTTTAATACATTTACTAATAGCATCAGTTTGGGTAATCACTTATAAGGATAATCACTTATCCTTTCAGAACTCAGGTATGAAAAATTGCAATCTCGTCCATTATTAATTTACATTCATAAGGGTGCAATCATATGACATTGGCTGGGTTCATACATCATGGTAAACGGTCCTATGCAGTTTCCATGCCACATGGAATTTTGCCCAAATTTACTGGTCAGACGTTTGCATGGTTCCTATGGCAACATGGCTTCTGCACTCCCAGCTCCATCCTTCTGCTCATGTCACTCATCCTGGCAGCCCCCATGAGGGAAGTGTCCTCCCTTACACTATGGCTCCCTATGGACCTTAGCAGCCTTGTCCTCAGTGGTCCCTAAGATTCTGCAGTGAGTTCTCCCTCTTTCCCCTCCCAAGGGCACCTGTATCTCTGCAAAACTTCCTAGTCATTCCAGCCCCAAAGTGCATTTTTATTAAATCATAGCAAACACTTTTGCCTTGATTCCCCCCTTCTCCCTCTGTGTGTTTACCTACCTTCTCCCTGATTCCAAAAGTAAACAGGGAAATGGGCACATCACTCAGCCAATAGGAATAAAGTGGTGATGACAAGTGTGTTGCTAAGGGGCTGAAAACAGAGGACAAGTGACTGAGTTACCACTCCCATGGCTGCTCTTTCCATAGGACTCTATGGTGTTTCCATGCCAACAAGGGGGAAGTGGAGATCTCCAGTCTGGACACTTGAAGAAGCTGTAGGGAAGTGTGGAAGCCTTAGAAGAGACCATTGATTCTCTCTGTGGGTTTGGGAAAGCAAAGGTCCCATGCAGAAGCTATGGACCTCATCCAGATTATACAACAGACTGACAAGGGTAAGAAATCATCATGCCTTCTTGCAACATGCAAAGCTGGCTGTTGTCTGAAGGGGCTTAAGATTTTTTAGGGTCCCTCTGGGACTTCAGTGGCTGAACCTCCACCCTGCTCTACTTACAGCCAGCATGGAAATAATACTGCTGGCTGCCTCTCTGAGATCACTGTGAGGATCTACAAAATGACACAGCTCCCCCTGGTGACTCGAACGTGAAATAGCCTGGTGCACATTACAAGTACTTGCAGGATCAGGATCAGAACTGTAGCTGCTTGCAAAGATTAGAAGCGATGCAGTCACGAAGATCAGCTGAAAGTCACAGGAGGTTCTGTAAAAGGCAGCTCAATACTGCCTAGGTTTGGGACAGCAACAGAAGTCTTCACTTTGCTTTGTGTTCCTGATCCATTTTCTGCTGCCAGCCCTGCAATGTTTTCACTTGTGTCTTGACTCCTGCCTTTTCTGTCTCTCCTTTTGCCTCTGGTCCTGCCATGCCTTGTTGGTATCTGACCCTCACTTGTTCCCGACTTTGCATTTGTCTCTGGTCCTGCCACGTCTTCCTAAGCAATTCATCCATCTTCATTGCCACACTCCTGGTGTTCCATTTGAGGACACCAGTTGTGTATGACCCACAGCTGAGAATCACAAATGTGCCTCAGAGATAGGGAAAGGGAGGAGACTGGAGCTGGCTTTGTATGCCGATTCCTATCAGTGTCCCAGTCCCCATTCATTCCCCTCCTTGGTGCCTTATCTAGATGCCCAAAAATGGGGTTTGGTGGAGGCAGATATTGCTGCTGCAGTGCTTTGCTCCAGCTGTTGGATGCAGATAAGCCTCTGAGTCCTGAGGCTTATGTGCATTGAGGGTGCAGGCCATTGGGTTGTACCCTAAGCAACGTTCAGCTTTGTTGGACATAATACAATCCATGCATGGTACTGGAAAGTCACTTTGTATATTCGGTGTTCAGTTGAATCCTCTGCTTTGTGAACTGTAAATCAGCATTTCTGTGACTTGGAGACCGCTGGTCTCTGTCACTTCCTGGAGTCCTGGGCTCCCCATTGGCATGCTTCTAACTTTATCCTCTGTATCGGGGTCCTCAAACTTTTTCACCAGGGAGCCAGTTGAAAGCTGCTGGTGCTGGGCACGGGCCAGAAAGGTGGTTCCTGGTGGTGTGCGTGGGCTGGCAGCGGCGCGTGTGGGGTGCACGGCAAGGCACGGGTGGGTGCGTGCATGCAGCGAGGGGAGGCGAGGCACAGGCGGGCATGCACTGCAAGGCGGGTGCATGAGGCAGCGGCTTGCTCGCTTGGAGATCATTTTCTCCGAGCAAGCAAACCGCTGGCTCCCGCGTGCAGGGTGATGTGGGTGGCGGCAGGCGCGCGCATGAACGTGCATGTGGCGGGTCCAAACGGGCATGGCAGGCCAGATAAACGGGCATGGCGGGCCAGATCCGGCCCCCAGGCCATAGTCTGAGGACCCATGCTCTATATTGCTGCACTTGGTGTGGCTCTCAGAGTTGCACAAAGTCATGGCTTTGGAAGCTGCTATGAATCTGTAGGGAGGGACATTGAATTGTCCTCAAGCATGTTTGGGTATGCTGGCACCTTCAGATCCAACCAGGCCTCTGTGGAATGCAACCCCACCACTGTCACCTGCAGGTGGTACTTATGAAGGATGGAAGCAGACACAAAATAGTAGTAACAAAAAGCTACTTTTGTCCTCACCTGAAATCATCTGTAGAGGGCTTTATATGAGTCATTGTGATGCTATCTGAACTGGTTCATTGCTGGCAGGGAAGGTTGGTGATTTCTGGTTCGTGGTGCTCCTCATCTAGTGCGGCTTTGGTTTTGAGCTTCATAGCTGCTATCCAAGGTGCTGAGCCCATCTTGTAGCTGGTGTTCAGCACCATGGAAAGCATCTGCTCAGCACAAAAGAAAAAGTGCAATGGGTCAGAAAGCTCTCTGACACCAGCCTTCCCTGATTATAAGCAAGAATTCTGTTTTTTACTGGTGTTTCTGTGGATGAATACTCTTGGTTTAAAATCTAGCTTCATCTTTCTCACTGACAGAACTATGAAAGCAAGCACCTGATTTTATACAATTGGGGATTCATTTTAGTTCAAAAGGTGGCAGGTTGTTCCTGAAGCTGTCAATGTACCTAAGGCTGTTCTTTACAGGAAGGAAGGAAGGAAAGCTCATTAGAGGACATCCTGGGCCAATTATGTGCCTTGCTGTCCCAGCTGTATAATGGGAATAATAATCAGCCACCTCTCTGGGTAGTTTATCTAAAGGGTTACTGACTATAAAGGGCATGAATATCATTGACATTTAGATTGGTAATATTTGACATTCATTATATCTTGTCTAAATAAAGGGCCTCAGGGTGGATGAAGACACTGAGCAGCTCTTGGGTCCAGGACCTGAAGCCAGGAGGAAGAGTGTTATCAGCAGGTGGGTAGATCCTTCCCTTCCCTTCCCTTCCCTTCGTTCCCCCTCCACTATTCCCCCTGGTCTTTTTTTCCTCCTTGTCAGGGAAAACAAATAACCGGGAATCATGTATGGATGCAAACTGGATGCAGTGGGGCAGGGGAAGTTCAGTAGGATGAGGAAAGGTGCAACACTCTTCCCTGTCGGCAGCTTGCCTTCTACTAATCCTGCCCTTCTTTGCAGCTGTTCAGCAATGCCCAGAGCTGCCAAACCTCTTGTGTGCCACCAACAAGAAAGCAACCTTCTGCTTCTGTGAAAGGATGCCAATTCAATAGAACCAAACGTGAGGGCAGGCATTAACCCTGACCCTAACCGTAACCCAGAACTGGATGTTGCTGCCTCTTGCCTCCCCTTCTGATGGACATGGTCAGCAGAAGCAAGCCTTTCCCAGCAAGATCTGCACTAGGCTTTTTACTAGCAGCAGCAAATGCATTTTACTGTAAGGCGTGTTTGACTTACAGGTGTGTCACGTGATGTTACCCAGACTGGTCATTTTTTCCTGTTCCTTCCTGATTTCCACAGGCCAGTTATATCCCAGTGTTGCTACATCCCTTGTGTTTTCTCCGAGGTGCATATTCCAGGATGTGCTGAATGGGTGGTACTGTTCTGGGAGAGGAAGAGAATAGCTTTGGTGGGCTGAGGGGAGAATGGCAGCCTGCTGCAAGAAGTACCTGTTGGTGCTTGACGAAGCAAGACCAACTCTGAGAGGGAGATAAACAGATCAGCCTTCAGGTGCTTTCTCACCTCCCTGGCCTGGCCCCTGCCCCCCACCCCAAGTCTTCTCTCTCTCTCTCTGACTTGCCCAGTGAACTGGAGAGTCAAGGCAATGCAGCTTCCCCACTCCCTTCCCCTGAAAGGAACAGCTAACTGAAAACATGCATACACGTATGCATGCCAACTCAGAAGTAGATTGCATTGCCTCATTTCCTCCTTCACACTTGCATACAGTGTAATGGATGCAAAAATAATACTTTTGGTAAAATGCTGGTTTCCTTGCATGCAGCCCCTTTCGAACGCCTCTGCAATTGCATTTGTGCATGACATAAGATCCTGTGTTCAACACATTGGAAACCCTGCTGCCTTCATGAGCATGTGCACCCACAGCAGCAGATGCATTTTGCACTCATACAGCAATGGGGCTCCCTGAGAAATGGAAGGGGCTCTAGTGCAGATCACCCCTCTAGTGCAGAGGGAGAACTAGTCCTTGCTTGGGCAATATGGAGAAGATGGGGAAGAGAGGCCAAAGGGACTTGTAGCCAGGGGCAGTGCTGAGCCTCCCCACTGAGCAGGGGTGTGGGAGAGGAGAGGCCAGGTCCCCATGGCCAGGGGTGTCGCCTTGGTGGCAGTGCCTAGAGATAGTGAAGATCACTGGTGTAGTGAGTCAGTCAGGTACTGCTGAAATGTACAGTGCATTGTGAGACCAAGTAGGATGAGAGGATGCACCGACACCTGAGAAATGGAGATAGATCTATAATTCGGCATACTCAGAAGGCTGGGTGTTCTTTTTCTCCTAGGCATGAAATGGCATAAATACATCATCATGAGCTCTCTATCTTATTCCTTTCTAGTAATCTTCATGTGACAAACATTCTCTTTCTCTCTTTCTATCTCAATCTTTCGCTCTCTTTTGCTTCTGGTTTGTCACAGTTTGCTATCAAAGTGAAAATCCTTCACGATCCACAACATTGAAAACAAAGCTTTGGGGAAAGGGAAGCAATGCAAAGGATGCCTTTAAGCACACAAACACCTACATGCTACTGTAAAGCCAGCACATTTGCTTTCCTCCAAGGTTTCTGAGCAAGGCTGCTGCTTCCCAAAGCAAATCATTCTTTGCAAGGCTTTAAGACATGAATTCAATATGTACCTAATTCTTTTCTCCAGTGGGAAGTTTCAACAGTGCAGGTAAAGCAATATGAACTCTCCATGATACATGGAATTGGGAAACATTTTGTCCTATGAAAATGAATGCAAATAATATACTGTCTTGTAATGGTTGGGTTTTGACTGAAGGCTCTTCTAATTCCTGTCCCCTGGGAGGGAGGCAGGGAGAAAACATTTCCCCTCAGATTTAATTTTAATCCTAAATCCTCACTTTTAATGACAGAAAAAAAATCTGTAATAGCAAATCCTATCCTTCCACCTAAGGGCAGTTCCTTGATTTGAGAAAGAGAAGAGCTAGCTAGATTTTTTAAAATCCAGAATGAGAAGATGCTTATATAGTTATTCAGCAGAATGGTCTCACATTAGCCCTAGAGGGGCATTGAAGGTACAGAGACTCATTGCTTTCAATTGTGTAGTTCTCTGTAATGTAGATTTTTTAGAAGATTCTGGGAATGCATTGTATATATATATACACATTTCCTTTACTCTGGTATAGATATCTTCTTCTGTGGATGAATTTCATGCCTCCTTAAAAGTGTCTGGAGATGATGCAGGCAGTAATGAATGTGAACGGCACAGTCAGGTACAGAATATGGTTTAGTTTAGCTCTGGTAGTAGCTCTGTCATTGACCAAAAGCTGAAAACTGCCAAGGATCAGGACTGGGCAACACCTTTTCTTTCTTTTGAGGTTGATTTCCTTGTGGGCAATGTTTTGGGGGACACTGTTTCGGGAGACACTGCCGTGCCCACCAATGCTGTTGGTGGGCAGTGCAAAACCAAAAGCTGAAAGGGGGTGTTATTCCATTTCTCTTTCTGTTGCTCCCTGTCCCTTCCCACCCAGTTGGCTTGTCAGAAGTCTGGCCTGATTTTTTGCATTTTTTGATTTGTTTATCATTCATGGTATGTGCTGCAAATCAATTCTAGGTCTGAATTCCTTGGAGCTTCTCCATGAACAATGCTATAAATGTTTATTTATTTTATTTATTTTTTGATTTATATCCTGCCTTTTTCCTCAAAGGATTCAAGGCAGCTTACACCATTCTCCTCCTCCATCTTATCCCCACAACAACCCTGTGAGGTAGATTGGGCTGAGAGCTTCTTAAATGTTGCTTCTTTCTACTTCCCCACCATCTTCTGGGCAGCTTCAGCATCCTGATCTGCCTCTAGGAATTCTCTGTGCAGCTTCTCTGCCTTGAAACCTTCTGTCTCCACCGGCATGGTATCTGTCAAGGACCTTGTTAGTTCCTCCCATGATGACATCAAAACTGTCTCCTCTGATCTTTCTGCCTCCCTACCACATTTCCCCCTTCCCTTCCAGCTCACTCTCTACCCACACCTGCCCCAATCCTTTGCTCCTGCCCTCTGGTCTCACCTGAGGAAGTGACTGTCCTGGTGACCTCAAATAACCCCTCCAGGTACTCACATGAGGCTCTCTTTTCCCAGTTCCTGGCCACCATTTCCCTTACCATCACCCTTTCTATTTATCACACAAATGATCCTACTTCTCTGCATTGTACCTTCCCTATGGAATTCTAACATGTCATTCTTATTATCGTTCCATTGCATTTCTATTCTATCTTTCTTCCTGTAGCAAGAAACCCAAGGCAGTTTACATAGTACCCTTTTGCTCCATTTTATCCTCACAACAACCTTGTGAGGTAGGTTAGGCTGAGAGTCAGTGACTGGCCCAGAGTCCCCCAGTGAGCTTCAGGACTTAGTGGAGACTAGAACCCAGATCTCCTGTGTCCCAGTTCAACTCTTTCACCACCAGGCCATGCTGGTTCTTCTTATCTCCATCATTCTAGTTTTTGTTTAGCCTTCCTTGGTCCATCCAGTAACCCTTGCCATTACTTGATTTCATTTCCTATTCTTTTTCGAGGGAGGCAATCCACTTCCATCCTGCACAGCAGAAAGCACCCAAGTGTGTCTGAGGGCTGTGGGGCAGGACAGCAGCCCTCTGGGTACACCCCTCCCCTGCTGTGACAACAAGAGCTGTGTAAGGCAGAGATAAGCGGTGTGCAGTGCCCTGGATGTGCCCCAGATGTTTCTTGGTGGTGGTCAAAGTGGCTGTCTGCTCCCATGTATTATCTTCTCACCAGCAGTTGGGATTACTGTGAAATAGGGTTTTGTTGGTGCTGAAACTGTGGGCTTGAAGGAAAGTTTGGGGCTTAGACGAGACTGTGTGCAGAAGGTCTCTCAGAATTGTCCATCCAATTCATCAGTGAAACTGGAGGGACAATTTCACCAAATTTCTTCAGGGGGAGAAGGCATTCTCCCATGATTTTTCACAGTTAGGGGGCTCACTATCAGCAGGGGTGGCAGCAGAAGGTTTTGCTTTTATTTTCCAAAGGGGTTTGGGCTGGTTGCTTGTTCTGCTGGCTCTGCAAGTGGCAGGAGCATCCAGAGTTGCCAGCCTGGCACTCATTTTGCATCTTCCACAATACTTCATCTATAGAGCCAGTGCATCCACCAAAAAGTAATGGAGAAGAAGATTTAGAGAAAAGCCTGCAGGCCAGCCTTTTATTTCTGGAGGGGATGAGAAAATAAGCACTTTAGAACATTCCTTGAGAAATGCGTCTTTTGAGAAAACTTGGCTCAGCTTTCATTACTGTCTTTCTGGGTTCTGCACCTCCCCCATCTCGTCCAAAGGCTGCATTTCTGAGGGGTGTGTGTGGTGTGTCTTGTTTCTTAAGCAGCTGCTGGTTGCTCCTTCTCTGAAAGCCCTGAGCAGATGGCAGGCAGGGAGCTGGGGAGTGCAGTGTCCAGCTCCAGGAAAGCGGTGGAGTTAGTGCTGTGATGAGATATGACCTCTTGAAAGTTGTTTTTCCTCATGATAGAAGCTTCCATTGTTCTGCTTCATCCTCATGCTTTATTTTGCATGCCTTTTGCGGCTGTTTTTGACCTTCCCTAATCAACGGCAAGGGAATTGTCTGTGCTTCTCTCTCTCTTTCTATTGCACATATCCGCACTGCTCTGCACTCCCCTGGGCTGCTGCGCTTGCTGATCTGAAGAAGCCCTGCAGGAGGCATTCCCTCATGAGGTCTTCTTCTGGGTAGGAAGTGTGGGAAGCCGAGGAGGCTACAGGCTGCTGGAGAGATGACTGTGCAGTGCACCGTGGGCCATTCACACACACCGCAGTCACCTCCTAAGTCTGGTAAGAACAAGAACCCTGAACCAAACCCATGAGAATTTCTCCCAAATTTCTTCTACCCTGAATGCCTTTTTGAAAGCAATTCATTTTGTATCCCATCAAATGAGCACGTTCAAAACTATGTCGGAGAACTTTTCAGTACCGCACAAGCTCAGTCCCAACCTCTGCCTTGTACATAGCCTTTTGGGCAAGATACTTGTCCTTAGCCATGCCTCCCATGGTAGCCATTTGGTGGTGGTGGTGCCCAGGGCAGTTTCTCCCATTGCCAGATATGCCCATGGCCCCAAAAGGGTGCCTTCCTCTGATAGAAAGTTTAACTATTTACCACTAAACTTCAAACTGCATTTTCTGCTGCAGGGCTTGCAGGACTTTTCATGTGTTCTCTCTGGCATTATCCAATGATACCATCTGTTTTCCTTCCAGGCATGAAATGGCATAAATGCATCATCATCATGCACTCTGTATCTTATTTGTTTCTGGTAATCTTCGAGTGAAGAACAATCTTTCCTGTTCCTTTAAAAGCAATCAACCCTTGCAAGGCTAATACTTGCAAGGCTAATACTGGGCAAGGCTAATAGTGACTTCAGAGGCTCCGTCAGCACCTGGAAAATGGCGCAAGGGAAAGAAGCAAGCACCCCTCCTCCAGCACTATTGCCCTCAGTTAACCCTCCTGCCACATTGCCCCTTAAAGGTTTAAAAATAACACGAGGAGAGCAGATCCATTTCCTGTATCTTGCTGATCCTGCGTTCAGCAGGGGGTTGTACTAGATGACCTTCCAAGGTAACTCCCGACTCTGCACTGCTGTTATTGTATGTGTAGTTCAGTCCTCAGCAGGGCTTTGAGGCTGCACTTAACATAGCCCAGCTCAGGGCAGTCTCCTGGTAGCAGAAAAGCCTCCCCACTCCACAGGAGGCAGATACACCACCTTTTTCACTATGCCAGCAAGTGTCTGTTGCTATTCACCTGCTTTGCATTTGGAAGGAACTAGGTTCAGTCCCCAGCACCTCCAGGTTAGACTGGACAAACTCCTGCCAAAAGCCCTGAAGAACTCCAGCACTTCAGACTTTGGCAGCTCCATGATGGCAACAGGAGGAACCCCCTGTTTTCCCACCACTTTCTCCCTTTTGTTTAGGAGGAAAAGAAAGAACAACTGCACAATGACATGGTTTAGTAGCCCTGGGAGCCTTCTGTCTTGGAATGCTCTATGCTTGAACCTACAGAAGACTGAATTGTTCCACAGAACTCTCAGGTAGCCATTTGGAACCATCTGTGGATTCTCTCTTGAGTCTGTTTCTTGGTCACACTAGAATGTAATAGAATTTGGAGAAAATGGGGTAGAGTGGTGGAAGCTGGTTTATTCCACTCTCATTGACCATTCTACTATAAGAAGAGCCTTCTTTTCACTTAGAATATGTTGTCTTTACATTTCTTATTAGGGTTTCTGGTTCTTCAATGGTAAGTTTTTAACAGCTCTTTTCCCTTGTTCCTGGGTGAATACTCTTTGCTTCTCTTCTAAAAGACTATGGCTCTTTTCCCTTGATTTAGAAGCTCCAGTTTGATGGGATCGTTCCCCCTGCTGCACTAAGACCTCTGCTTCCTGATTGCTTTTCAAACTTATAAAATAGGGATGTGTTCTAAATATCTGATTCCACACCCATGCATGAGAGAGTGGATGCAACGAGAACCAGCTGGGCAGTGCTGCCTAGTCGGGGGCGGCTGGCTCGGCTGGCTCCCTGCTCATCCCCCTTTCTGGCTGCCACTTGCAAGAGTGCAGTCTCCAACCTGGCGCCTCTGACAAGCACCAGCAAGGAAGGGAAGGTGGCATTCACTCACCCGCTGTCTCACTGCAGCTTGCCAGAGAGGATCCCCAACCTGGTGGAAGAATCAGTTGACACATGGCTGCTGACCAGGCACCACCACCCAGCTGATTCTTGCCTCTCCTACTCATGTGCTGGATGGGCTTCCCTCTGGATCACCCGCAGGAGGGCAGAGGGGAATAAGCTGAGTGGTACTGTCCCTTTCCTGGTGCTACCCAGCGGATTCCTTTGCCTGGCCATGGACCGGGCACCCTTGCCTCCGGCTGCAGGAGTCCCTTCTCCCTCCTGCTCTTGGCTGCTTTCCAGGGAATGAGCCCTGTTGGCCCAATGGAGACTGCTTGGCACCCATTGAGGTGAATTCAGCTTGCAGTCACAGTGGTCAAAGAGCAGATTCTTGTTTCTACCTGCAGTGTATCCAAGAATACCACCTGGAGGACTGACAGGGAAGGAGGCAGGGGAGGGGGGAGAGAAGCCTCCACGAAGCCCATCAGTTGTCAGGCAGATCCACATTAAAAACAAACCAGAACAAAACAAGGTAGCTACTCAGGGTTGTTTGTCATGTTGTGTGAACTGAGCGATTGAGTGTTATGCTTGGCTTTTAATTCCAAGTGCCACAAATTAGCCCTGGTCTCTTGAAGTTCCTATCCGCATGGCTGACTGAAAGACTTCGAAAGCAGCCACTGCTGAGCTTCAGTGTTGTCCCTCTGTTGTAGGAGCATCAGAAACAAGCTCTCTCTCTCTCTCAGGTTTGAAGAAAGTGTTAAATCTCTGTGCTATGATGGCCCAAAGACATTTGCTTTCCTCTGAGGATTTATAAATAAAAATAGACATATAGGTGAGCCACATAGTTGCTGCTTGGTTTTATCTCACGTGGTTACAGGTTCATCTGATGCATATTTATTGGACATGCCATCGTGCTAAGTGAGCTTGCTTACTGTGGAGTTCAGAGGGTCTATTCTGACAACATCTGGGCACACCTTCTGCCAAAAGAAAGTGCTCCTGCAAGTGGTAGTATAATTTAGGAGCTGTTCTAAACCTACAGATAAGTGCACAGGTGATGGAGAAACACAGAAGCAAACATGAACAGCATGCGCCTCCAGGAAAACAGTCTTTAAATGAACAACATGACTCATAAATAAGCCTTTCCTGGTTTCTGTCCTTAAAGAACTAGTACAGTTTCAGTGGGGACTTGATGGAGGTGTTTGGGAGGAAAAGGTCTCCAATAAGTTTGGAGCCCCAGGGATACAGCTTTGCATCTGCCAGCCACTTGCAGCTCCCATGGTCCTTCTTTCCCACTTAGATTTCTTCCTGTCTTCTTGTGAGTGAGTGAGTGAGTGAGTGAGTGAGTGAGTGAGTGAGTGATCTGGCTCTCTTGTCTGCTCCTTCCACCTCCCTGTCCCACCAATGGTGGGTCCATTTGCAAGGTCAGACCCAGATGTGCCAATTTGCCTTTCTGCCCTTGTCTTCTTTTCCCACATCAGTTACCATCAGCAGTGGTGGCTGCTTTTATATTAAGCTCAGTGGAATGCAGCCCTTGAGAGACTGGATGGCATGGAATCCACCCACCCAGGATCCTTTGTTAGAAAACACAGGTGGGCTTGGCTCTGGTGGGGAGGGATGGTTTCTCCTCATCCCTTCTAAGCAGCAAGCACACTTCTGCAGCTCCCCAAATCCCCTCCCACCATCTGTTATTTTTCCTGTGGCTTCAATACTGCTGCAATGTAGGGAGCTGCCTTACACCAAAGCAGACCATGGCTTCTCCTAGCTCACTAGGGTTTTCCCAGATCAGTAGTGGAACTCCAAGTTTTCTGGGGGCTTTCCCACGCCGATCTGGAGATGCCAGGGACCAAAACTGTGGCTTTCTTCATATAAAGCGCGGATTCTGAGACTGTGCTTGTCCCAGAAATGTCACTGGGACAACAGTGGGGGTGGGAAGTTCCCTGCATGGCGTGGTTCCAGCCCTGAACCTGTGGCTCTTATGAGTACTTGGAAGGAGGGAAACATTTAAAAGAATTGCATATCTAGTTGCACATCTGACTGCTCACTTGAACAGACCACTCACACAGAGAGTGAGGAAGTCGTCGTGTCTTCTCACTGCTGCAGCACTTCTGTGAACATGGAATCCCATTTCTGAGCGTACCCTGCTCACAACTTATGGCTGCAATGAATCACGTGTGTTACTCTTTTTGTTTATCCATTTCTTTCAAGTACTGCATGTTACGTTCTTTGTGAAAGTCGGAGTGTTTGGTATCATACTATTCACATGAGTGGAGAACTCGTAGGAATGGTTAAGTGTGGCCACAGTACCCAGTTATGTAACAGGCACCAGCAATACCGAGTCTGCATAAACTTTGTTGATATCTACTTCGTGATACTTCTCTTTTGTTTCAAATCACGCTGCTGCACTGGAGTGCAGAAGGAGTAGACCTTTCAACTGAAAATCTTTTGAGCAAAAGTGGCATCAAAAAGGAGTACTCTGCAAAACAGAAGACAGCTGAAAGAGTGATCTGCAAAGCATGCAACAAAGCATGAGAACTGATAATCAGACTAATAAGGAAGTAACTCTTAAATGCATTTACAGCAAAGAGCAGAAAGATAGGATCTCTTTATACAGCTCTTGTTTTGGCCATGGTCTCACACGTGACCTGGAAAAATAATCTAAAAGCCTCAGGATTGCTCAATATGCACCAAACTTGTTGTTGATTTCTGTAACAAATATATTTGTGGCAGGATGCACTTCAACCTTGGGAAAGAACAATAATTGAACCATTTCAACGTTCCAGTATTTCCAGTAACTCTTCTGATCCTTCATTTATCTTCCCTTCATCTACAAATATGCGCTGCAGCTGGTGGGAAGATCGATGAGAGCAATACAGGAAAAATAAATGCACAACTTGGAGATTAAACTGTGGCTAAGAGTATAGATCCCTGAGCAAATGGCTATATTGAAAGATATACATAGCTTTCAGAAGTCTATAGATGCAACAGGAAATGTATTTATGTCTAGTATTAGGTAATGCTCTTCTCCATCAACCTAAACTGAATCTGAATGGCCTAAGTGGCTGCCCAATCTTGCAAATGAGAGTTTCTCAAGAACAGAAACGGCATCATGATTTTGGTATTGTCATAGCGAGTTTTAGCTCATTAGGTTAAAAGACTTGGGGTCCCTATGGTGAATCGGTCAGAAGACCTCCCCTTCTCTGTTCCATATGCCAAACTCATTTTGGGGGGGGGGGCACCAGAAATCCCCCCTTTTCCTGTCCTGACAGTCAATATTGCAAGTTATCTGAGCAGTTAATGTTCTTCTTATCTTCTGCTTGAAAAGTCAGTAGCCATTTCTCACCCTGTTCAGAGGTGGTTCTAAGCAATGGGAAGGCTTGATCCACCAAGGACCTTGACATAGGAGGTACCTTCGGCATCGGCATGGTCAAAGCCTGGTACAGAAAAAAAGACGTGACAACAGAGCCTCCCCTGGATTGTACTGTCTCAGAATGCAGGTGTAACAAGAGCAGCTAGCTGGCCTACCAAGGTCTGAGTTATAATAATAGCAGAAAAAATGTAGACTAGTCACCCAAGATTGCCTCTTATGAATTCATAAGGTTTCCTCTTGTGAATTGTTCACCAAAAGGTAAGGCATTGCCAAAGATAGGACAAAAGAGGGACACAGCTTGGCATCAAATTTGCATGTACTAAATTATTATCAATAACATTAATACTTTAGATGCCACTTACCATGTCTAAAGCATCTCCAAGTAAGTTATTTTTACACATAGATGCAATTTCAGAAATAATAATCATTATAGAAATAATAATAATTTAAACTGAAAGACAGTATACTTTAATCTGGAAGAGTGTGACCAGGTAAGCTGTGGGTTTTGCTCAGCCTATGGACAGACAACTTCCTTACCCTCCAGGAAGATCCAGTTTTTCTTTCTGATAGTGCTTTGTAGGTTGGACTTTGGCTGGACAGTCCTACATATAGAGGATGCCTTCAAAATAAAGGCTATTCCACTGGCAGCATTTAAGTAGAAGTATCTTCCCTGTCACCTTCATGGATCACCACCTTATCATGGCAAAGGGACTTGTGTAGCTCAATGAAGCCACGACGGAAAGGTCATAGCAGAGAGCTCTGACAAAACGTGATCCACTGGAGAAGGAAATGGCAACCCACTCCAGGATCTTTGCCATGAAAACCCCATGGACAGTACCAAAAGGCAAAAAGATATGATGCTGGAAGATGAGCTCTTCAGGTCAGAAGGTGTCCAATGTGCTACTGGGGAAGAGCAGAGGGCTATTTCTAGTAGCGCCAGAAATAATGAAGCAACTGGGTCAAAGCCGAAAGGACACTCAGTTGCAGATGTATCTGGTGGTGAAAGGAAAGTCTGATGCTGCAAAGATCTATACTCCATAGGAACCTGGAATGTAAGATCCATGAATCAAGGCAAGCTGGATGTGGTCAAACAAGAGATGACAAGACTGAACATCGACATCTTACGAATCAGTGAACTAAAATGGACAGGAATGGGTGAATTTAATTCAGA
>NW_025335349.1:27901954-27904112 GCF_004798865.1 Varanus komodoensis
ACTAGGCCACTCAGGTATGACCTAAATCATATTCCTGATGAATATACAGTAGAGGTGACAAATAGATTTAAGGAATTAGATCTGATAGACAGAGTACCTGAAGAACTATGGATGGAGGTTCGCAACATTGTACAAGAGGTAGCAACTAAAACCACCCCAAAGAAAAAGAAATGCAAGAAAGCAAAATGGCTGTCTGAGGAAGCTTTACAAATAGCTGAGGAAAGAAGGGAAGGGAAAGGCAAGGGAGAAGGAGAAAGATACACCCAACGGAATGCAGAATTCCAGAGAATAGCTAGATAGAAGAGATAAGAATGCCTTCTTAAAGGAACAGTGCAAAGAAACAGAAGAAAATAGAATAGGGAGGACCAGAGATCTCTTCAAGAAAATTGGAGATATGAAAGGAACGTTTCATGCAAAAATGAGCATGATAAATGACCAAAATGGCAGGGACCTAACAGAGGCAGAAGAGATTAAGAAGAGGTGGCAAGATTACACAGAGGAACTATACAAGAAAGATCTTAACATCCCTGATAACCACGATGGGGTGGTCACTGACCTCGAGCCAGACATCCTGGAATGTGAAGTCAAATGGGCCTTAGGAAGTCTGAACAACAACAAAGCTAGTAGAGAAGACAATATTCCAGCTGAGCTATTCAAAATCTTAAAAGACAATGCAGTAAAAGTGCTACACTCAATCTGCCAGCAAATTTGGAAAACTCAACAGTGGCCACAGGATTGCAAAAGGTCAGTTTACATTCCAATTCCAAAGAAGGGCAATGCCAAAGAATGTGCAAACTACCGCACCATTGCACTCATTTCACATGCTAGCAAAGTTATGCTCAAAATCCTACAAGCTAGGCTCCAGCAGTATGTGGACTGAGAACTACCAGAAGTACAGGCAGGGTTTCGAAGAGACAGAGGAACTAGAGATCACATTGCTGTTGTGCCTGATGCCCTGACAGAGGCAGCACCTCACGAGGAGGTCTTGTGCTTGAGACCCTGTACCCAAATGTCAACCCCACAACCTAACTTGGAAATGGCTGAGCAGATAGCCATACCTCATCCTGACCCTTTACCCATTGAGCAAACATCCGAGCCCACATCAAAGCAAGAGAGCTCCGAGGGAAAAGGCACAATGAGTTCTGCTCATGGAGAGCCTGAGCAGACTGACCCACCTCCTCCTGACGTTGAACTTCCTGAGCATGACACAGGAGACACAGGGGGCGGGATAGACTTTTCTCTCGCAACCAATAGACGAATCCTGAGATGATGAGAACAAAAACAGGCTTTGTCCCACCTCAGAGAGGAAAGGCGGGACCAAGATAGCTAGTCCCACATGGGCTCCAGAAGAGACGTCACTAAAGAGTTAGTATCTGACTTGTGAAGACCTTAACAGTAGAGCTTATCTGTAGTGTTGTAAATCTTGTAGAGAAGTAGCAATAAAAGACTTTAGTTTTATTGCCCGTGAGCGTGTGGGTTGTTTATACGTTGAGCTATTCTCAACAATTGCCAACATACGCTGGATCATGGAGAAAGCTAGGGAGTTCCAGAAAAACATCTACTTCTGCTCCATTGACTATGCTAAAGCCTTTGATTGTGTGGATCACAACAAATTGTGGCAAGTTCTTAAAGAGATGGGAGTACCAGACCATCTTATTTGTCTCTTGAGAAACCTGTATGTGGGTCAAGAAGTAACAGTGAGAACTGGACACAGAACCACTGATTGGTTTAAAATTGAGAAAGGAGTTCGGCGAGGCTGTATACTGTCGCCCTGCCTATTTAACTTATATGCAGAGCACATCATGAAAAAGGCGGGGCTAGATGAATCACCAGTTGGAATTAAGATTGCTGGGAGAAATATCAACAACCTCAGATATGCAGATGATACCACTCTAATGGCAGAAAGTGAAGAGGAACTAAAGAGCCTCTTGATGCGGGTGAAGGAGGAGTGTGCAAAAGTTGGCTTGAACCTCAACATTAAGAAAACTAAGATCATGGCATCTGGTCCTCTCACTTCCTGGCAAATAGATGGGGAAGAAATGGAGGTAGTGACAGATTTTATCTTCCTGGGCTCCAGGATCACCACAGACAGGGACTATAGCCAAGAAATCAAAAGATGCTTGCTCCTTGGGAGGAAAGCTGTGGCAAATCTAGACAG
>NW_025335349.1:27904212-27935728 GCF_004798865.1 Varanus komodoensis
TTGCCAGAAAGTGAAGAGGAACTAAAGAGCCTCTTGATGCGGGTGAAGGAGGAGTGTGCAAAAGTTGGCTTGAACCTCAACATTAAGAAAACTAAGATCATGGCATCTGGTCCTCTCACTTCCTGGCAAATAGATGGGGAAGAAATGGAGGTAGTGACAGATTTTATCTTCCTGGGCTCCAAAATCACAGCAGATGGAAACTGCAGCCAAGAAATTAAAAGATGCTTGCTCCTGGGCAGGAAATCTATGGCAAATCTAGACAGCATACTAAAAAGCAGAGGCATCATGCTGCCAACAAAAGTGCGTATAGTCAAGGCTATGGTTTTCCCAGTTGCAATGTATGGATGTGAAAGCTGGACCATAAGGAAGGCTGAGTGCCGAAGAATTGAGACCTTTGAATTGTGGTGCTAGAGAAGACTCCTGCAAGTCCCTTGGACTGCAAGGAGATCAAACCAGTCAGTCTTAGAGGAGACCAACCCTGACTGCTCTTTAGAAGGCCAGATACTGAAGATGAAACTCAAATACTTTGGCCACCTAATGAGAAGGAAGGACTCCCTGGAGAAGAGCCTAATGCTGGGAACAATAGGTGGCCAAAGAAGAAGGGGACAGCAGGGAATGAGGTGGCTAGATGGAGTCACTGAAGCAGTCGGCGTGAGCTTGAGTGGACTCCAGGGGATGGTGAAGGACAGGAAGGCCTGGAGGAATGTTGTCCATGGGGACATGATGGGTCAGACACAACTTCGCAACTAACAACAACAACAAATCTTCCCTGTAAAGAAGACACACAGCCACACTTTCAGACATTGCCATGAGATTGTGGCATAGTTCTCCCAAGGTGACCAGGGCATGTCTGGGTTGCACCAGTGCAGACTACAGGTTGGGAGTATGCGTGTTCGAAGACGAGGGCTGCCAGGCGCTCCCTTCTACAGAGGATGTTCTTGCATTTGAAGGACTACCAGAGGACAGTCCTATCTTCAAAAACAGCTTGTGCTTTGCCCTGTCACATTCCAGTTTAAGGATAAAGCCCCAGGAGAAGTGTTTGCCCATCAAGAGCAAGTGCTTCTATGGTTCAGCTGGACATCGGCATTTTTCCTGAATCATTTCAAAACTGGAGACATCAGCACTTTTTTACCACAAGGCAGAAGTCATTCCATTCACTTTTGTATCGTATTAGCATTTCAGGTCATTCAGATTCCTCACATAGGATGGGAGGTGACCCTTTGCCAATTTAATAGCTAAGTGCCTATTCATGGGAAACATTACACCCAGGGCATCTTCTGTCTTCCTGCTGTACTCACAAATGGGGAGGACGTGGAAATCAATCGGAAGAAAATCAGCCAAACCTTGAGGCAAATTCATCACCTCAGAAGACATACATTGCCTTTTGCCTACATGTTGATGGGTGATTCTTATTGATCCTTTCAAATGGCCTTTAAAACCCTTAATATAATTCTCATCATTTTAAATGTTGCTTTCAAGATATTCCTCAACTGGTCAAAGGTGTTCTTGGCGAAGGAATAGGATATGACAAAGATAATAGTCAGCTGAACTTGGAATATGAATGAGGGGATAAAGAAAATGTTTGAACCAACGTCAGGGTAATAAAGCACAGAAACTGCTTGAGGGAGTGGATGTGAATTGTAAGTACAAAATAAGGAGCAAGTGTGAAATTCGTGGCATGGTGGTTGAAGTGGCTTAGGACTGAAAGATACTTAGGGCGACCTTGGGCCACTTAGTATTTTTCAAGACTATTCTACTTAACAATGATCAAGCAGACATTGTCTGCATTCACACAGCATGACAAGCAACCCTGTGTGTTTACCATGGTTCAGAAGGTTTTTTTTTTAACATAATAAGATGATCAAGTGGTTTCTACTTTATCATGGTTTCCATCTCCCCACTCAGTCTCCCCACTGTTGGAACATATCACATCAGTCACTGTATGTGAAATTCAACCCTAAGGTGCATCACTCCCTGCCTATTCCTCAATGGTCCACACATAGAGGCTGAATGGCTAGAGTGGCTCCTGCGGTTGCCACTCTTTCTAAGGGAATTCTGTGGTATTTGTACACCATGACTGTGGCAACCATGATCCTAGGTTCAGACAACATAACAGGTCATGTTGGTATGGAGAAATCATAGAACATACCATTGTTTCTTATCAAGGTTTCCAAAGACCAAACTCACTATGATGGAATACCATGACTGTGATTGGACCACACAACAGACCAGCACTGGTAAAAAACCACCATGGCTTGTCATATTGTCTGAACCCACCCATTGGCTTTCATTGTTGGGAGGATACAATTTGTACTACCCTGGGTTCCTGAAAGGAGGGATGGGGACACTGTGCTCTCCTCAGCCTAACTTCAAAAGTTCTTGGCAGGCTGTCAGCTGAAACTTATGGAGCGGGGAGGGAGAGGGAGAGGGGGAATGGGGATCACAGAAAGAGAGAGAGAATGAATGATGGGGAAAATGAAAGATGCAAAGAAAGAAAAGAATCCGTGGCTACCTTGGTTCTGGCTATACCCATCACCAGTGTGCACCTCTAACAGATTATCTCTGAAATAATGTGGCCTTTGACAGACTGACAGAAAGATCAAACAGGCATGGACTTGAAGGTTGTTTATTATGTGAAACCACAACTGAAGGTTTGAACTTTTTCTAGTTCTTCCTGGACCATTGAAATATGGATGTACAGCCAGGAAGATGAACCACGAAAGCAGTTCTAGCAAGTCAAGGAGGAAGCTTCAGGCATGGATGGGAGAACCAATGACTTTTGAGCTTGCCAAAATTCTCCAAAGATCACTTCAAACCATAGTTTGGCTCATTTCCATTCTCAACTTCTTTTTGGCTTGCTTGAATTGGAAGTTCTTTATTTCACATTAGAAAAGTACAGGTTTCCCTATCATTAGTTAAAGTATGAAATTGCACATATATTTAAAATGGGTATTTCAAACTGTGTATTAAAATGCATTTTGAATGTAGTTGAAAATTTAGAAATATGCAAACATTGCTTGGGAAAAAAGTACTTATAGTCAATCTCAGCTACTTAGAAAGAATACCAAAAATTCCAAGGGGCTAGTCCAAACATGCCTAAATGTGGAAGCATTGCCTATTTTTTATAAGTGTTCAGCCCACTATATTACAAGCATTTTGGACTGGAAGAAGAAATGGGTCAGCACACTGGCCTCATTTCTTTTTATAAGCATATGGAGGACATTTTCCCCCTGTTGATGAAGCAAGCAATGGCACAGCAGGCTGTGAACTAAATGACCATGAGGATGTCTGAAAGAAGTGAGATCTCACAGAATGCTTATTTCTGCTCCAAACGACTCTTCCCACTACCCAGCACACTCATTGCATATTCCCATAAGCATCTTACTTATTCATTGTTTTCATTGTGTTAGTTCTGATCTTCCCTGAATAAGGAAGATGTTTATGGGAATATGCAGTGTGAGCGCTGGATTGTGAGATGGAAGCTGGGACTTAGTGCCTTCAAAGCTTGTGTTTTACTACTGAGTGAAGGGCCTTTGGTTTCTATAAAAGCTGTGGGTTCATGGACCAACCTGGAGGAAGCTTGAAGCAGAGGTGTAAGCATTATCCTTGTGTTTTGGTTCATGTTTGGTGCCAGTTCACATTACAGTACCAACCAAATGAAGAACTGTTTCCCTTCACATGAGCTATGGGCTTTTAAACATATAAAATAAAAATGTGACAGAGAAGCCCATTGTCAAATTTACCACAGGGAAAACAAAGACTGATGAAAAGTGGCTTTCATCAGAAGCTAAAGCCTGACAAAGACTTGCCTACAGTGAAACTGGCAGTGGTCTTCAAGCTTTTCTTTAGGAATGTTCCACTTCTGTTCCCAGGGATGAGAATTCTATCTGTTTTGCAGGTAGAGTACAAGTATTAGAATCACAGAGTGGGCCCATGCAACGTGAAGTGGCATATTTGTCACATGTCATTGATGGCACTGGAAATGACCCAACACCAAATGTTGTTAGCACAGGTACTTGCTCCCTTCTTGTCCAGACTCGTGACTATATAAAGTCCTGTGTGTGCTGCCCAGCTTAGCTCAGGGTTCCAAGGGAGGTAATCTAAACCAGCTGCAATTACCAGAAGGGCATGGCAGATTCACTTTTGATGAAGCCAGCCAAGTCCCTGCACAAATTCATGCTGTCTGGAGCTCCCTGAGGAAATATTGTTGTCTCAACAACAAAGGTCATCTAAGACTTTGGTTGATCTGTGCCTACAGTTTACCTATCCCCTCCAATGAGCCCTTTGTCTCTTAAAGGGCAGCTCCCTGATTCTGCAGTTCTGGCTCTTGTATGAGGATGATGGGAACTGCACTGTGTGTGTGTGTGCCATTTGGTACACGTGTGCCATTTGGTGAAGCTCTGGAAGGTTCTGGGGTGACAGTCAATTGCTCAATGGATGATCTTTCCTCTACCTTGGAATCATGCAGAGGACATGTGCAAGCCATACACTCATATTCACGAAGCACTGGTTTATATTTTATTGGAAAGGCACTCTTATTAGGAAGTCAGATCTGTTCAGGCATCATCAAGAAGTAGGAATAATACTCAGCAGCAATAAGAACAATCCATAACTGAGGCACATAAACTAGAATGAGAGATGAAATAAAACCATAGCAAACTTGCTGTCATGGAAATGATATCAGTGTGACTGATGTTCTGCTTTCCACAAACACTTTCTTGAGGATTTAAGGAGCATCCTGAGCTGGGCCAATGATCCATGTATCATGATGCTGTCACAGGAGCTCTCCAGAGGTACTTCATAGTCCTTCTTTCTGAGTAGGGCTGGATAAGATTGTCCCTACTAGATTGTCTCTACTAAAAGAACTTGAGACCAAAAACAAACTGAATGTGGGATAGCAAAGTTGACCGAGTCATCCTTCTGTGCCTTGAGTACTTCACTCTCAGAAGTGAGGGTTTGAATCATCATGACTTCAACCATGGTGGCAGTGCTGGATCACAGCAGTCACCTGTTTTTTTCTTGGACAGCTTGTCATCTTTAACAGCTACAGGGTAGGCAGGTATATCATGGTGCTCTTTATGCTTGGGATAGCTGTACCCATTGAATTGGATGAGTGCCAGAGGGCTGAGAATTTTGTTTTGGTTCATTCTTACATGAGACATTTCCAAAACTTAACAAATTTCTTCATACTTGGAAAGGATAAACCTGAGACTTAAAAGAAATCAAAATACAGGAGAAAAAAACCTAACAATTTCATACACACCTATTGCTGCAAACCTTTACTAGGACATGGTTGGGATGGAAGCTGAGACCTAGAATCTTCAAAAACTGTGTTTCTCCATGGAGCAAAGGACCCTTAGTTTCTGTCAAAGCTGTGGGATCATGGACCAGTTTGGGAGAGGTCTGAAGCAGAAGTACAACCCTTATGCCTTGATGCACATAACCTGAATCCTTTTAATAGAAAAAGAAAGATACCCTCATACTAGAATGAACAGTTTTCCTTTTTCTTGCATTTCACTTTGTTAAAGCCTCAGGTTCATTTTTGTTCTGTATATCTTTTTAACAAATGTTGATTTTGGTAAATTGTTATAAAATGAACTAACACATATTCCTTACTTCTTTATACCTGCTGAGTTCAACAGGTACAGTTATTTTCAATATATAGAGAACCTTGCTATAACTTACTGCCATGTGGCTGTTAAAGATGGAAAGAATGGTAGAAGAGAAGAGGTGGCATTCTTAATCCCTTACCATAAACATGGGCAAAGACACAGGGATTCAAAGTCAGGCTTTAAGAGCTACATTCTCAAAGCTGTGAGCCTGGATAGATGAATCTCCCAGCTTCAGTTTCTCCAACATCCATTTTTTAAAATGAATGTTGTTCTTTCTGTCCCACTTATGTGGCAAGTTCTCATCAAAAGGAAAGCAAGTTGTCATTTATTTAGGGACTAATCTTGTTGATCCCATCCTCACTGCTCAGACACTCAGGCTTCCAAAATTCCTGTGCCTTGCCAGACTGAAGCTGGCCAGACAAGATGAGCATCAGACCTGATCTTTATCTCCCCTTCTTCTGTCCTTGATAAGTTTTACTAGATGGACTTTCTCTTTAGAAGGGGAGGGAAGGAGGTTGGAGAAGCTCTGGGTACCCTATATCTATTGGAACACCCCCTTTCCTCCTCCTCAGAGATTGGATTTCCCACCTGGGAAAGCAGCCAGTATGGCTGTTTTCACACATGCTGTGAGTGAGCACAGGTGGGAGTAGGGTGGGAGCTGGATCTCTGACTCCTCTTTCTGAAGTTGGACCGCTGATTTGCACCTCAGAAGGATGCTTCCAAGCAATCCAGTGGTACCAGGAGACAATTCATATCAGTCCCAAGGGCCTGATAATTTAAGGCCACCTTGCTTCATATTCTAGGATACTTAGGAAGAAATAAAGGCACTTGTGTCAAAGATGATACACAGTTTATTGAATACAGTGATGAAATATGGATGCAGATGTAACAGGAACTGGGTAATAGCTCTACAAGGTAGGAATAGGTTAATTGACCCAAGGATTAAAATTCCAAAAAAATCCAGGGTCTTACTTTGCAGGAAGCTGGTGCCCAAGCTCGGCTCCAATCTTGTTATGTATAAGGAAGAGATATCGTAAATTACTCCCCAAGGACACAGGAAATAGTTGCAATGAGGGGCAAATGGTCCACACCTGGAGTCTATCAAAGGCCATCACCTCAGGGGCCAGCTGCCTTGGGCTGTGGGGAATAATGCCTGGGGCCTGGAAAGGCTCGGGGTTCCTCTTCAAGGAGAGGTTCCACTTTTGTTGCCATATGCTGTGCTACCCTGTGCTGCCTGTGCTTGGTGCCAAAATAGTCTTAGTATGTAAAGCTAAGGCTAGGCTAAGCTTTGTTCTTTTATGTCCCAGTGGGCCAACAAGGCCTGGGAGATGGGGGTCTTGGATTGGCTGTAATTCCTGTTTTTGCTGCTCTCCAAGTCCTCTTCCCTTCCCCCTTCCCCATTTTTCCCCTTTAATCCTTTTAGCTGTTTTAGTACACTCCACCCCTATATATTATCCTTTTATTAAAGTTATATTTCCCCCCAACACTTGGGTTGTTGTGTGCTGCATCCAGTGTCTGGTCCAGGGTTCTGGGACCTGGGAATCATTGAGCAGGATTTTATTCCAGTTGACCATGGGAGTGGGGAATCCTGGGTGGCTGACCACTACAACAATATATGAGCAAGCAAAAGAAAGTTTATACTCCCCTAATTTGTGGCTGTGTTGGTTCTCTGAATAGACCATTGGACACCCCAAAGTACAAACAAGAGACAATGCTACCTGCCATGTATTTTATTCATTTATTTAAAGCTTTTATAGACCGTCTCAGGACAGGTTAGGGTTAGGGTTATTTTATATAATTCCTTATGAATTGAAGTTGCTTCAGTAAAGCAAACAATTTCGTTCTTCCAGCAAAAGCAGACCTTCTCTATTGAATGATTGGAGAAGGCAACTCCAAGACAATTATCTCTGGAGATCTTCCTAACAAGCTGAAGGCCATGAGGCCTTGCATGATTCCAAAAGGCTATCCTGGTTTTTGGACACTGGAAAAGTTTGCTATACTGCTGGTCAAACCTCAATACTCTCTTCACCCTCCTTCCAATAGAGACCATTGAATCATCATACTTACTCGTTTACATTACTTTTAATCTGCCCAATAACCTAAGGTTCCTGGGCTGCGAACAATATGTCACCAACCATCACTATGCCATATTACCCACATTGCTTAACTGTGCAAAATTCCATCAAAATTCTGAACTAATATTGCCGGGAGCAAGATATAACCTATTAAGATCTAGTCCAAAACTTCTCAAATGATATAGTGACTTCCTCAAGTCAATGAATGAAAGATTCTCAATCTTCCAAGCAGAAGAAGGGGCTAATCCACAAATATGCTGTAAACAGATTGCTGAATGTGCTTCTCAAAGTAAAAGAAGATTGAAAAGGTTCTTCTCTCTCAATCTCTATCCCTCTTTCTCTCTCTCTGTACGTGTGTGTGTGTGTGCGCGCGTGCGCATGTTTGTGTGTGTGAGGAAGAGAGAGCGAGAGTGAATAAATTGAGCTCTTGCTGAAGTATACCTGATGCTGTGCTGTTGTGAACTAGCTCAGTAGGAGGAAAGGTGCCCCAGTTTTGAATCTTCTTCCCTTGTAGACTCCTAATTGCTTAGCTCTGCTCACAAGGACTGGCTCAGCCTGCTGTATGGGCTAGAACAGAGCTCTGTGGACCTGCAGATTTTGACTGGAAGGTTGGAATGCAATTAAATGGTAATGTTTCTGAATAGCCACATACATTGACATGTAATATAAAATGGTTATTTGGTGAATGTTGGGAATTCTTTGCTGATAGGAACTTCTATGTTGCCCTCTCGCCAGACGTACAATGTCAGATCAGTCAGGGAAGAAGTGACTGTTAAGCTATTTCACTCTGTCGGTTCCATCCTCTTCATAGACTACATATTTCAAGAGGGAAATAGGACCATGTTGACACAGGCTGTGTCCATGGTTCCAAGACATCCATCAGCCACTCCTCTGATATTTTTGCCCTAATGCCACCCAACATCTGTGTGTCTGGGTGAAAGCATGAAATGGGCCTTTAGGCCATCAGTGCAGTTGGGGGCCCTAAGCGACCAGGGCTCCTAATGGTAGGGAAGAACATGAGCATGTATAGGACCCATTCAGACCTTCTTAGAGAGTGCAAACCACTCTTTGGTTCTACTATCATGCCAACCAATATAAAATTAAAAACAAAAAGCTCCTTCCCCTACCCCAAAACATAAAACATAAAATCTCTGTGAGATTTCCTTGCTGGATCACACCTGAAAGGCTACAGGAAAGTTGAAAAATGTCCTTGAAAATGTTTATGTTTAGAATTGCCAATAAATGGTCAATAAACTAAAATGAATTAGTTGGTTGAACGGCATTTGTATTGCCGTTCAATTGACTTGCACTACTCAGGTAAATTCTCATCTGCTGTTTCTATGGATTAAGAAAGTTTATTCTTTCTCTAGCAATAAAGGCCATAACTTGCTCCACTTTGAAATCCAGAATTTTTTAAAGCCATTTCCCCATCCCTGTTCCCTTTGTTCCTCTCCTCAGTTAATCTGAAGTGCTTCTCAGCTTGAATTTATTCGGCAAAACTTTACAGATTGGACATCCATGTCTTTTAAAATGGGACACCTGTGTATAAACATCCCAGGTAAGTATATGTGAATCAACAGAATTCAAGCTCAGCAAAAGTCTCAAAATTCTATCTTACTTGACCTCGAGTCTGTATCAGATTGTGAGCTTGCTTTCTTCTCTTCACATGGAAAAGCAAGTGTTTTTTTTTCTTTCAGATGCATGCATCAGTTGTGAGCATCTTTGTAATGCACTCATTCTTCTCCCATTGATGAAAGCATAATTGTGCACATTTTTCAAAAGTTCACATTTTTTTCAAACGGACTCCTGCTGTCAAGCACAATTTGGGGGGTGAGTCATCAAATTACACAGCTACTTTGCAAATGTATGGGCTTTGGCCAGAGATGATCTTTCAGTCTGTGTTTGGTCCAGAAGGTGAAAGCTGGGTAAATCCTGATTAAAAAAAAACTGAAGCAAATTTCTCACAAGTCCCTAATGTGAAGCACTTAAGAGGTGTGTGTGGAAGGCAGGTGGGGATAGAATTGGGACCCCACCAGTGAAAGAGATCTCCTATCCTTTTAGAAAAAATAGGGCTCAAAAACCTTTCCCCCATTGCTCCTTGTAAGGATTTGGCATGCACATTTCTTTCATGTCTTCAGGGCTCATCTTTAGTAGGAAGAACGGTATGCATATATCTTTCCTGGGCCGGTGGAGAGTTAAAAAATTGTGTTGGATGAGTGTGGGAGGGGGAGAGGATAACAGTGGTTCAAGAAATGACTGGGCTTAGTGAGCAAGCAAGGAAACCCAGAGTTCAGGGCAGAGAATTGTAGAATAATCAGGGAAGGATCACAGCAAATGACTGCAGAGCAAATGGTTGTTGTTATGCGCTGTTCAAGTCATCCTGGCTTATGGTGACCCCATAAGTGAAAGCCCTCCGGAATGTGCTGTCCACAGCAGCAGGGCAAATAGGTTCAAGCAAAGGGATAGGCAGGAGCACTGGTGCAGGAAAACCGCTCTCACTGGGACATTCAGCAGAAGCTGCGCCAACACAGCCTTGCCCAGCTCATAAGGAGAACATATTTCAGTTTCCTTCTGTGAGCTGCAGGGAGGGTGTTGATGAGCGAAGAACATTTTACAACCAAATTTGCATACAATTACAGAAAATTAGGAAAAGAATCTGCAAGTCCACATAATCTGCATGACTCAAGAGAAACCAGGTTTTTGAAGAATCTGAAGGTCAGAGTCTTAGAAATTAGAATTCAATTGAGGCCATTGCAGATTTCTCTATACTAATCTGTACACAATTTGAAATGTATTCATTTTGAAACATACGTATGCTGTTGAATGCATTTTTCTCCATAAATCACATTGCAAACTTGGCAGTGTATGGACTTCAAATGCAGATTGCTTCTGGATCTATGTTCCGTTTGAAAGGTGTAAAAGGTAAAATCCTGATCAAAATGAACTGAAAAAAAAAACGTACACATCCCTAGTATATATTAATGCCTTTCCCAGAAAGTTTTGTGTTTCTCATATGACTTTATTTCATTCAGGAAGTAATTCAGGAAAGATCAATCGATCGATCGATCGTTCTATGTATCTATCTATCTGCAGAATCCATGTAACTCTGTAACTGTCGAATCCATGCTTCTAATCCATAAGTCCAAAGTCATTGGGCACTCTTTTGGATTTTTCCAACCACCCGATTCACATGGGGGTTGAAGAGGTAATCCAACATCCAAAGCTTATGGACAACAATACTAGCATGGAAAGTAGAAATATCAACAGCAATTTCCATGTGAGTTTGGTTTGCTTATGCTTCTTCACCAGAGACAGGGGAGAGAACAACATTGCAGTGGTGTCCATATTACTGGGGTAACATCAGAAGGGGAACTAAGCTCCCTTTAAGTGGTTAGAATTTGGTTTATTTAGTAGTAAGGCCCACTGCAAACATAACAGTAATTCCTGGCATGGATGCAGGCAATCTAAGAGTTCAAAGTGCTTCAGAATTTTTGCCAGTACTCCTTACAACACCCTTAATGGCAAGCCACTATTCAGTATAGCAGATATGTGGGGAAATGAAGACAGGAAATGAGGCTGAGAAAACAGTGGCTTTCCTAAAAACTCCTAGTTTGATTCTGAGTGAAAGATGTAAAGATTTGGATCAAGGTTGTTGCCAAGTTAATGTCCACACATTGGCTGCTTTGAATGACAACAATGAAGGAAGGAACAGGTACAAGAGATTAATTTTTGGATTACTGTCTCTTGAAATTCTATTCCATCTTGAAGTTTACTTCCTGCTTCTTGTTTGATTCCTGGCTCAGGAGGAAAAAAAGGAAGATAGAGGTGAGATAGAGAGACGCAATGGCAACCTTTTTTGGCTATTTAGTTGCATAATTTTCACTGGGATTTGCTTCTCAGCACATGAGATTACATAGAGGGCAGTTGGCAAACCAGTTCCCAGCTTGCACTGTTAGTTTGCTATCACATCACAAAAGCAAAATATAATCTGAGAAATAGAACACCAATCTCTTCCTTACAGATCAAGAACCCCAAAAGCAACATTTGTTGTTCTCTTTTGCATTCCTGATACACTCTGCATACAAAGGCATCTTGTCACCCATTTCAACTTCTAGCCTGTTGTGTGGGACACGGAAAGGAAGCTCTGAGAAAATAGTTAATGTAGTGGTCACCTGTAAACTAAGATAATGGTAGAAACAAGAAAAGAGAAAAGTAGGTCTTACAGAATGAGTAAACTAAGGGAAAAACTAAACAAGTGTGGCTTCAATCTCTGTGTGAGAAACAAGGTGACTGCCTGAACAATTTTTTAAAGAAGCCGGTCACATTCTAAGGACAGTGATTCATTGCAGGCTGCCTTATCTCCCTTTGACCAGGATTTCCAGCAAAGCTGTGCAATGCGAACACAGATGCAGTAGATCCCTGCACACCTTTCTGCCCCTTTCAGGAACAGGTTTGTGAAATTAAAGTGTTATTTTCTTTGTTCGAAATAAAGAGCATGCACCCAGTAAGGAGACTCAGCAACTGCAGCCAAGTTGAGGGTGACTGTTGCAGCAGATTGCAGAGTTCCAGCTGGCCAGTTCTTGCCACTGTAAGGGAAATCTGACATAGATTACTACCGCAGTTCTGGTCACAGTTATCTGGGGGAAGCTCCACTGAACACAGTGTGTCTTGTTTCTGACTGAACATCTATAGGAGCATGTTGTTCTGACCTGGCCAGCCTTGCAGGTTTCTGCAGGACCAGGAGCACCTTTGCAGGCACTTGCAGGGCACCATTGAGAAGCAATCATGCAGGCAAGTGGGGCCCTGGAAACCAACATAAAAGGCCTCCTTGCATTGCCGCTCTCTGCCATAGCAATACAAGTTGTCTCTGTGACTCTCCTGGGCTCTGGCCCACTGCATCACCGTGCCGTGAATCTTGCTCCAGTTGTTCCTGCCTAGCTCTGGTCAGTCCCTGCCTCATTCCAGTTTGTCCCTGCTGTGCTCCAGACCACTCCTGTCTGTCTCTGTGACCTCCACGTTGGCTGCTTTTATGTGACTGCTTCCCTGGCATTCAGCTTCTGGACTGATTCTGGACTGTGCTCTCTCTCTTGTACAATTTTGGACTGTCTGCTGCCTCGTTTCTGACCCTGGACTGTTGACCTTGCTGCCAACCTTTAGCTACAGACCTCAGCTTCACACCAGCACCTGGTCCCAGTGTTCTGCCCACCCCTGTCAGCCACTTACATCCCGGTCCTCACAGCCCCCTCTTCTCTCTCCACTTTGAAAGGATGAAGAATAGAATCCATAAGGACTTTCCACTACTCAGAAGTAAGTCCCACTAAGTTCACTGGGACTGACTTGCACAAAACTGGAAAGCGGGCTGCAGCCTTAAGCTGGCCATATTATTTATGAAGTCCCAGTTCTAGAAACCATTGTGCTAGTGGAGTTGGCTAGTTTTCTGCTGACTTTCATTACTATCCTAAGGGTGGAAATAAAGTCCCTTGATGTTCAGTGGGGTTTACTCTCCGATAAATGTGTTAGGAAACCATTCCTTTTCAGAGCAGAGTAAATAAAAAAATATTGCATTAAACAGTCAATAACATGCACTTCCACTATTCAATTGAATGTTTAAAAAAATGCCATATGCAATGTGAATGCATAATGTAGGGGGAAAAACTCCAATAGACCTAAAACTAAGAATTTGTAAGCACAGAACTGCAATTCCTGCTGAAAACAAAAACAGAACTAGAACATGTTGCAAGGTTTTCACTCAGCCAGAGCTTTTCTGTCTGAGACATATATCACATGTTCAACATTTCTTACTGTTTTTTATGGGTTCATTACATAAGGATATGACCATCCAGTTTCATTACTTTTTTAAAAAAGAAATTTCGCTGGAAAGTTTTAGGGCAAGAAAAATGCAGTGTTATTTGTGAAATACAGTCTTATTTGAGGTCCTTCTTCGGGAACCCTCTTTGAAAGAGATTAGGAGAGTGGCTACTCAGAGAAGGGTCTTCTCTGTGGTGGCACCCTGGCTGTGGAATGTGCTCCCCAGAGAGGTGCTCCTGGTGCTGGCACTTTATTCTTTTTATATAACCTTTTGATTTTCCCATTAGTTTAAGACCTAATTTTTATCTTAGCCAGGCTTTTATCTTAGATATTATGTGGTGCCTTTGTTGTTGGACCATCTTGAGACTTTTATGTATAGGATGGGGTACAAAAGTTTTAAATAAATAATAAATAAATTGAAAGGAATTTTATTTTTACTCAAATAATTGTATCATTCTGCTCTGGTACAGTATAACCTAGAGGTTATGCAGTGAAAAAGCAAGAAATGAAAAGATCTTGCATAGAGTTTGGATCTCTATGCTGTGATGAAACCAAAATTAAAAAGAAATGTATGTAGAAAAGTTTATAGATTCTCAGACTTACAGTTTCTTTCAAATGAATAGACCAAGGACACTGTCATGCTTGACAAAAGGAAGAAAACTGGGATCTTCAGAGCTCTGTATGGCCTTCACTTGAGGGACAATTTATACACTTTAGATCAGTTCAACTTCTGCTTTTCGTTGCCCTTTTTAGGAATTTTTATCTCACTACATTCCAAACTTCCATTCCTGGTATCCATTTCTTACAGATACAGAAGAAAGTAGAAGTCAAAATGTGTAGCATTAAATACATTATTAAACTTGCTATGTTGTTGGTTTACCATCCTTTCTTTTATATTTTAACTTAAACCTGATCCAGAACCTCCTTGTTCTTTTGCCATTGTGCTTCTTTTCAGCTGCTCCTCTCTCTCTCTCTCTCTCTCTCTCTCTCTCTCTCTCTCTCTCTCTCTCACACACACACACACACACACACACACACAGAGCGAGAGCGAGAGCGAGAGCGAGAGCGAGAGCGAGAGAGAGAGAGAGAGAGAGAGAGAGAGAGAGAGAGATCTACATTTAAGCCATGTGTTCTTCTGAAATGAATACCACAAAGCCTTATTTGAAAACTTTTCATTCTTATATTCTCTCAGCTGGGACTTCTGTATTGGACTGCATATTAGGCTTCTCAACCTGATGGATGAATCTACTTTGCTGACTACTTTAATACAAGACCTTGATTTAACATTAACCGTTGCCTCTGTTTTCATCTGTCATTTGTGCAAGGCCATGCTATTGTAGTAAGAGCATCACTAGTAACGAAAAAAGACCATGAGTAATGAGAACATTGTCTTTACTGTCTAGTACTCTGGTGTCCATGGCAACTTGATATGTCGTGATCAATGTAGCAACTATTATTGTGAGCAGTCTATAGCTTTTCACTTAAATGGAAAATCCAGAGGTTTTTGGTTATGAAAGACCTTCTGTCATTATCTATTGATTGCCCTTTATATCTGGCCTTCTGGCAAGTCACAATTTTAAAATTTTAAAACAAAAATAAATGTTATGGATATATTGAATGGGGCTCTCAGAAAGGCTGAACTGATGGCTTGACCTCCCTGGTCCCGGCTTCTTTCCACCAAGGGGAATCTTTATTGCAGGTGTGTACCTGCAGTTACATATTCATTCCTGCTGACACTGGGCATGGGATGTTACACTCCATAGTGTTTTGCACCCAGTCCTTTCTCTCCATCCAAATCCAAGCAAGCTGTTCCAGTTATGAACCGGCATCTGATGTTGGTAACAGACTGAATTAGAGCAAACAAATAGCAGCTTAATGGCAGACAAGGAAGAGGTGCTCCTGGTCATTTGAAAGGCAGGTCAGGGAATGGGGATTCTGCCTGCGCTAGACAGCATTACCCTCTGGGGTTCACAGTCTGGGTGTTCATCTGAACTCTGCTACCTTGAGCCTGAATGCCCAGATTTTGGCAATGGCCTTGCATGCCTTTGCTCAGTTGAGACCAGTGTGCTCATTGCACCCATTCCTAGAGAGCTCTGATCTGACCACAGTCACACTTTTTAATTACATCCCATCTGGAGTACTGAAATGTGCTGTACATGGGGCTACCTTTGAAAACTGTGCAGGATCTTCAGCTGGTCCAGAAAGCTGTGGCCAGACTGTTGGCTCTGGCAAGTTACAGGGAGCACATGACTCCCTTGCTACAGCAGCTGCACCAGCTACCAGGCCAAATTTGCAGCACTGTCATGAACTATAAAGCCCTCCTTACATGGACGATAAAATTCCATAAAAATGCCATAGCTTCTTATCAAAGGAACATTAAAAAATTGAAACATCTAAAGCATACAGTGAATAATGAATGACCTTGTAAAAGAAAACAGCTGGGGTGGGTAATATGTTTTTACTTGTTTTAAATGTGTTTTAGTGTATTGTTCCTTTTCGCGATGAATGTTAACCACCTTGAGTATTATGTTTGGTAGATAGATGGGGTGCAAGTCTAATCAATCAAAAATAATCCAATGAGTTTGGCCAGATGCAATATCAAGGCATCACATGGAATCACAGAATAATAGAACAGTAGGGCCGAGAAGGCCATTGGGTCCGATCCCCTGCTGTTGCAGCTCCCCAGTTTACACTGTCTCACTCAATGACTGTCCAAAATCACTCTGTGTTTGTATATATTATTTGGAGTGGTCCAAATACCAGTTTGAGAATGTGCATGCCTTCCTGTTCCTTATACATTCCTGCTTGTTACAGTTAGTCCTATTGACACGGGGTCACCATGCTTCAAAATGTCTTACACCCTCATGACCAGTTAAGCTAGAGGCAGGATGGTTTCTTCCAGAAGCCACTTCTCTGGAGGCTTCGGCATATGACTGGATGGCCCAAAGATGAAAACGAGCCACATAACCCCAGTTCCTTATACATTCTGAGGTACTTTGGATAGTGCTGACATGTGAGTATCTTGCTTGGTAGGGTCATGTACACCAACGCAGAGGCACCAGGCTGTGACATCTCATAGGTGCTGGTCTCCTTGAGGAATGGAGGTGCATATTGGAGTGACTCAAAACATATCTCTGCTTGGCAACTGGATAAAGCACTGGGCTAAAAAGGATGCCACTCTGCCATGCTTTCCCAGTGTTTTTTCTTTCTTTCTTTTTCTTACTGCAGAAAATCCATGCAGTGAGGAAAGGAGGAATGAGTGCCTTTTTCTTCTTAGTGCTAGGGCTCCTCCATCAGGAGGCACGTGTGGCAGGTTTCTTATCTTTGAACCCAAAGTGCACCATTTTAGGATTGACTGTTTTGCAACATGGAAAGAAGCATATGCAGAAAGTGGCTGACATTTGGACACCAGCTGTTCATTCATACACCTGGATTTACTTTGCTGTTCCTTTTGGGAAAGTACCCTTCTTTGTTATGGACTGTCTGCCACTGAAAAACTTACTGTTGCTTATTTGCTTTCAGGGTGCATCTCATTCCCACATTATTGCCTTTGTTATGGTGCGCTCCCTTTTTGGACTGTGCCCCAGGTAAGCAGAAATTATAGATACTGCGTGGGACTGAGGGCAAGAATCACAGTTAAAAGGGAAGCTTATTCTGTATCTAGCATGGCTGCAATGAATACATGGAATTTTACAGTATACTATTTCTTTCCAAGGATGTGTTTGGATTTTCTTTTTAAAGAACAAAGCAGCATAGAGGCTGAAAATACTTTAGGAGCTGATTAGGTCCTTTGATACATTGGCATTGTATCTGCAAAATTTAACAGTACTGAAATACAGATGAGCTTTTACATATGCACGAGTCAATATACTGCCACCAACTGCACCCGAGGGTCAATTTAACAGAATTCCTTTGAGAAATCACTTATGTCCATGTGGAGATGGCAATATTGAAACAGTAGCTCTTGTACTATTATTTTGCAATTTTTATAAAGTTCTAAGGACTGAGGTGATTATTCCCCTACTGGCACCTATTCCTGCTTCTGCATATATGCCCTTTCTTTTAGGAGATTCAAACAAACAGGTCACAGTGAAAACTTCAAGATTCCTAGCTGGCACTATTACAATAAGGTCTACTTTTGCTTCAGAGCTCTAACTTCTATAGGCCCTGACAGGCTGTGTACAATGAATTATCCAATAATTTTAGTACTGGTATATAATATAAATAATGGAATGTTTTAAGGTAATTTTAGCTATGGACATTTTATTTGCTATTTCTGTACAATTTATATTTTATATGCTAAGGCCTATGGCTGATGCAAATAAAGATTGACTTGACTTTTAGGAGCTGGTGGCTTGTGCTGCATGGAGCAGAGAGTGAGAGGGGGGCTGGGCTGGCCATGGACTCTTGTTGAAATAGGCTTGCCTACTGCTGATTCTTAGGGAAGAGGAAGGATCCCCTTTTTCTTTTTTCTTTTTTTCTTTTTATCGTTCTTTTTTCTCCTCCTTCGACCTACTTTATAATTTTACCCTGCTTTAATCAGTGCTTTGAGTCATTGCTGGCCATGTCGACGTTTATATATCCTGGGGAACACACGGGCGCTGCTATTGGCGTGGTCACGGGCAATGGTCGTTACAGCAATAGGGGCTTAACGTGTCCACGTAGAAGAAGGATGGACAGATGGCTGACACCTGTCCCTCCTTCTGATCCTGCCCCCAACCAGAGGGCGCCAGGTAGCCTTGTCAACCACCCCTCGGGCCTGACGGTACTGCTGCTCAATGCCAGGTCGGTCAGTAATAAATCTTCCCTCATCCATGACTTGATTGTGGATGAGGGGGCCGACCTGGCTTGCATAACGGAGACCTGGGCGGGAGAGGGAGGGGATGTTGCCCTCTCCCAATTGTGCCCGCCCGGGTATCCGGTTCAACACTGTTCACGCCCAGAAGGGAGGGGAGTGGGAGTTGCGTTGGTTTATAGAGCCTCCATCTCTCTCACGGGTCTTCCGGTCCCTTTGAGACCAGGGCTGGAGTGCCTCTACTTGGTGTTGGGCGAACGAGACAGATTGGGGATTCTATTGGTGTACCGTGCACCTTTCTGCCCAGCAGCCTCCCTATCTGAGCTGACAGAGACCGTCTCGGACCTGGTGTTGAGGACCCCCAGGATGTTGGTCCTGGGGGACTTCAATCTCCATGCCGAGTCTGGACTGACCGGGGCGGCTCAGGACTTCATGGCCTCTATGACGGCCATGGGCCTGTCTCAACACGTCACTGGCCCTACCCATGAACGTGGACACACTCTGGACCTGGTATTCACGACGGGGCAGGAAGAGGATGACCTGACGGTAAGGAACTTATGTTTGACTCCCCTGTCATGGTCAGATCACCTCCTGGTGAGGTTTGTGCTCGAGAGCGGCCTCTCCCTCTATAAGAGTGCGGACCCGATTGTATGGGCCCGCCCCCGGAGCCGGATGGATCCGGATGGATTCCTGAAGGCCCTGGGGGAGTTTCCGGCTGACAAGACTGGTGCTCCTGTCGAGGCTCTGGTCGAACTGTGGAACGGAGAGATGACCAGGGCTGTGGACACGATCGCTCCTAAGCGTCCTCTCCCACCGGGCAGAGTCCGCTCTTCCCCTTGGTATACACCTGACTTGCGGGCGATGAAGCGAGTTGGGAGACAGCTAGAGCATAGGTGGAGGAAATCACGGGATGAATCTGACCGAACACACTTGAGAGCCCACTATCGGGCCTATGCTGTGGCGGTGAAGGCGGCGAAAAAGAAGTTTTTTTCCGCTTCCATTGCCTCCTCACAATGCCGTCCGGTGGAGCTTTTTCGAGTGGTGCAAGGCCTGGTTCGCCTGGGTCCTAAGGAAGATCTGATGCCACCCTCAAAGGCCCGCTGTGACGACTTTGCCAGGCATTTCAGGGAGAAAATCGCTCAGATTCGTCACAAGCTGGACTCCACTAATGAATCAGAGGTCTCTGAAGAGTCGCCAGTGCTACCATCTGGTCCAAAATTATTGGAGGAATTTCAATTATTGCGGCCCGATGATGTGGACAAGGTGCTTGGAAGAGTACGTCCCACCACTTGCCTATTGGATCCTTGCCCATCTTGGTTAATAAATAACTCCAAGCACGGGATTGGGACCTGGATCTTGGAAGTGGTTAACGCTTCTCTGAGGGAGGGTCGAGTGCCTGCCCCTTTAAAGGAGGCGGTAATACGACCGGTCCTGAAGAAAGCGTCACTGGATCCAGAGATGGCCACTAACTATAGACCTGTGGCCAACATCCCGTTTCTGGGCAAGGTGTTGGAGCGAGTGGTGGCGGGACAACTCCAAGCACTCTTGGATGAAACTGATTATCTGGATCCTTTTCAGTCCAGCTTCAGACCCGGGTGCAGTACTGAATCTGCCTTGGTCGCCCTGTACGACGACCTGTGCAGGGAGAAGGACAGGGGGAGTACATCCCTGTTGGTTCTTCTGGACCTCTCGGCGGCTTTCGATACCATCGACCATGGTATCCTTCTGGATAGACTTGCGGGATTGGGGGTTGGAGGCACTGCTTTGCAGTGGTTCCGCTCCTATCACAACGGTCGATTCCAGAAGGTAGTGCTGGGGGACCATGTCTCTACGTCATGGCAGCTATGCCATGGGGTACCACAGGGCTCCATTCTATCCCCTCTGCTATTTAACATCTATATGAAACCGCTGGGAGAGGTCATCAGGAGGTGTGGGCTGCGGAATCATCAATACGCTGATGATACCCAGCTTTACCTCTCGTTCTCCACTAATCCAGGTGAGGCAGTGGCTGTGCTGAACCGGTGCTTGGCCGAGGTAAGGGAATGGATGAGGGCCAATAAACTGAAACTCAACCCAGACAAGACGGAGGTCCTGTTGGTTAGCGGATCGGGTTTCGGAGAGGGTGGATTTGACCTGGTCCTGAATGGTGCAACACTCCCTCTTAGGGACAAGGTTCGCAGCTTAGGAGTACTCCTCGACCCGGAGCTTTCTTTGGAAGCTCAGGTGACAGCGGTAGCGAGGAACGCCTTCCTTCAGCTTCGGCTGATTAATCAGCTGCGCCCCTACCTGGAGTACGACTGCCTGGCGACGGTGACACACGCGCTGGTGACTTCCCGCCTAGACTTCTGTAACGCGCTTTACGTGGGGCTTCCCCTGAAGACAGTCCGAACACTTCAATTGGTGCAAAATAGAGCTGCCAGGTTGCTGACGGGGACGGGGCGTTATGCTCACATGACTCCAGTCCTCCGTCAGCTTCACTGGCTTCCCATTGAAGCCCGGGCCCAATTCAAGGTGTTGATTATGACCTATAAAGCCCTAAACGGCTTGGGTCCTGGCTACCTGAACGAGCGCTTACGTCCGTATATGCCCGACCGCCCTTTGAGCTCTGCGGGAGAGTCCCTTCTCCGGGAACCCTCCATGAAAGAAATTAGGAGAGTAAGTACCCGGAGGAGGGCTTTCTCTGCGGTGGCGCCCAACCTATGGAATTCACTCCCCAAAGTGGTCCGCCTGGCACCGTCGTTACTGGTTTTTCGGCGCCAGGTAAAGACCTTTTTATTTAAACATCATTTTAATTGTTAAAACATATGATCTGGCCAGGGCAACTTCTTCTTCCTTCTCTTTCTCCTCCTATATTTTTATTTTATACTGATAATTTTAATTTTGTATTTGTAAATCAATGTATTTTTTGTATTGTTATATTTAATGGTAATTTATTATGTACTATTGTATTTCAATGTATTTTATCATGTTGTAAGCCGCCCCGAGGTTTCGGCAAGGGGCGGCATAGAAATGTTATAATAATAATAATAATAATAATAATAATAATAATAATAATAACAACAACAACAACAACAACAACAACAACTATGGTTAAAATAAAAGGATCCCATTGAATGTATCCACAATAATGTATACAAATGACAACGTTGCTTTCTTATGCTTTCATTATCCTCAAGGATGGAAAACAATTCAGTGGTGAACAGGTAGGTCTCTTGGTGTGTAGGTTGTTGTTGTTAGTCCTGATTATCATCTACATTCCAAAGAGTCCAGAGCTTTAAAACAGCTTTCCCCAACCTGGTGTGTATAACATGTCTTGGCCTATATTTCTCATCATCCCCAGACCTCATGACCAATGGTCTTGGAAGATGGCATTTGTGGACAAAAAAGACCTGTATACGGTAGATCCTGGTCATGAAAGGCTAAACTAGTGGCATGAATTAGAGCAAGCCTGCTGAGGCTAAGTAGTGTTACCTTTGCTTGTGTTGGATCTGGATGTGAATCGGACATGAGAGGAACCCCCTGTATGTGCTACATTGAATTCCGTCATGGAACAAAGCAGGATAGAAATGAAGTGGCTGGAGATAGGAGATAGCAAGCTGGGGAGAAAAAAGTATTTGACCAAGTCTTTTCTAAGACTTTTTTTCTTTTTCATTTGGGGGGGGGTGGTCTTTGCCTATCTCATGTATGCGCACACACATGTTAGTATTCAAATATGCAACACGCCACCTGTTTCTGAGATGCATTGCGAGTGCCTTCGCAATGGTAGCATCTGTTACGCCCATCCTCACAAGTTTTTGAGACCTATTTGTGCACCTAGTAAATGGAGGGCAAAGGCTGTGGAACTGAATAGGCCAGTGAAGAAAGGATCAGGAATGAATGGGGTCATACAGAAGTGAGCTGGGCTTAGCACTGATGTCCACCCACTCAGTAACTAGTCATTTGAATAGGAATATTTACAGCCCCATTATTTGCTGTAGATTTTGCTCATTTAATTGTCTGGTCTTCTCTTGCAAAATACAGAAAGTGCTGATAACTGCACTGGGTGGAATAATTGATGGTTGCTGTAGATAGGTGAAGGTGGACTCATTTTGCATGTATAAGCTACCAGTCCCTGGTATCTGTGCTTTAAGAAATTCAGGAAGCTCAGTGGGTAAGACCTCTTCTTGATTCCTGGATGACAGTATTGATTCAGATGCAATGCTATTGCTATTATAGCATAATATAACAGCCCTTTATACAGAGGACAAAGGACAAGACCCTTCCCCAAGGAGCTTATAATCTAGATGGATTTCAAGTAAACTACAGAGAAGAGGCCGGAGAGAAGAAGAAGCAGGAAGGGGCTATCCCATTGTTTCAGTTACACACAAACAGGCTGAGCTTGCCTCCACAGATGCTTGGAAGCCCCCAAAGCTGGAGGTCTATGAGCGCCCCATGCAGGGTGGATGGAGCATTGGAGGTGATTGCCGCTTTCCCACACCTTCTGCTCCTTCTTTTAGCTAGACGTCCAGCTGGTGAGCCTTGGAGCGGGAGAGGAGGAGGCTGCCGAGGACACGAGGTGCATTGTACCCTGGCCTCTGCAGTTTGCTCCTCTCTCTGCCCCTTGGAATGCCCCATTTACTGAGTTGAGAGTGCTCCTTCCCATGCTGAGTGTGAGGTGAGGTGAGGGAAGGGAGGTTGGAGAACATGTTCCCAACTTCGCGCTCAGAGTGCTGTCTCCAAACTTAGACCTGGTGATCTGGAGTATCCTCTGGCTCCTCATGTCTAAGGGCCATAGGATTGCTCCCTCCACTAGGGCTGGGTATTGAGACCAGGTCTGTGAATCTTGAGGGACTCACTTTATACAAGGCATCTCCTTGTACACCTCACAACCTTAATTTGACCAGTGGATAAATAATCATTGCCCGATACTGGAAGTCAGCTGAGCCTGCCAATACATGACAGTTCTTTTGCAGGTTTGCTCCTGTCTTCTATCATATCACGTTTCCTTGGAGCGAGAGGTCCTGCCTCCAAGCACACAGGGAATTCTAGTTGCAAAATGTAATTGTGCAAGCTGGAACGTGGCCAGGACACAGGGTTAGCGGTGCCCCAGTAATATTAATAACATGAGACACGCCATGAGTTTATTTACTCTGTGCTGTGCATAATAATAGACACCTGCAGCAGTTTTCCTCTGATTATTTCTCCATTCTTTTCCTTAAAATAATTAGAAGCATGCTTGGTATTAGCCAAAGTGGGTCAGATAGTAAGGGCATGGAGGGGAGGGAATCCATCCTGTTTCTCAGTCCAAAGCAAGCATCCTTTAATTACTATGGAAAAAATGGGTTTTCTGCAGTGGTCCCCCTCCACAATTAACAGTCATATTACACTGTTTTAAACTGGGGTGGATATACTTGATATTTTTAGTATATGCCTCGTTATATGCAGCTTGTGTATTAGAATTAACTACCAGTGTCTGCTCGATATTATTAGAATATGTTCTAGTGCCAGGAACACAATGTCCTGATCTAATGAATAGGGGATGGATCCAGGAACAGCCTCCTTCAAGAGGAAGGTCTCTGCTTACAAATTGTCCCTCTGCCCTATTTTGGGTGATCTAATGACAACATTCTAAGTTGCACATTCCCCCAGGAGATCAGGTGAGTTCTCTTTTGCCTTTGGACCTCAAGTACTTCTCCCTGGGTTATAGGTTTTCTGGGTCAGCCTGGGTCAGTTGTGATGATGCTTGTTTTCTGCCATAGTTTTCAAAAATGCTCTGGTGCTGCTCCCATATGAGTAGTGGCTCTTGATAGGTTCGGGTCATGCAAAAAACAAGAGATGTAGGTTGCATTTCTGCACACTGTTTATGATTGTTAAGTTCCTACGAGTGTCTTCCTTCAGCTGAATCGCCAGATGTATTTTGAGAGGTATTCTTAGCACTTGTATATCGTGAAGTTATCAAGCTTTCTTTAAATAAAATGCTTCATTTGGATTTGGATTTGACCCAGCCTGGCACTGTCTTTTCTTTTTTGATACTGGCCACAGACCAAATAGCTGCTTTTGAGGAGGAAAACCTAGAGTTCTACCCAAATGATCAAAATCTTAGGTGCTGGTAAGTATGGAAGCATTTCCAGACTGAATGCTCACTGCTTTCTGGTAGGTTCTGAACCCATTCCAGAAACACATGAAGGATGGGATACGGCGGTTCATGATACTGTTGGGATGCACTGTGTCCACTGCCTGTGCCCGTGGATCATCAGTATGCACTGTTGCCACCCACAGTGCATGCTGGGACCCCAAAGTGGATGTGGGTGCTAGCAGAGCACAGGAACATGGGGTGAACAGAAGGACAGAAGAAAAGCCATGTCCCATCTAGTCCAGCACTCTGCATATGGAGGCAAACCAGCTGCCCAAAGGTTTGCTCAAGCAGGATATGGGTGCAACACCTCCACTGCCCATGCTCCCCAGCAACTGGTGTATGCAGGCAGGCCACCTCCAGTGTATTCTCAATGCCACAAGCTAATGTGGAGTTTCAGTGGAGTGCGATGGATTCATCCTGGTCACCACCAAAACTTTTTGGGGCCTGCTTTTGTGACTGTTCCTCTCATCTGGAGGGAAGCCGCTCTGCATTATTCCTTCTGCTGATTAATCTCACAATCCTCTTATAAAGTAGTAAGGGTGTTCCTGGGGCCCATAGGGCCATGAGCAAAATGAACCAACACAGAATGCTTTTGCATGGCCATCCTCTTCCATGACAAGGATTTAAGCCTTTAAACTGAGCATATCATATTTACAGTAATTTTCCTTACATGTATCAGACTTCTGTTTGAGTTTGCATTTGTGTAACCCCATTTAGAAATATTAAGGCATAGATTTGTGCCGCCAAGTGCTCTGTCAGTTCCCAGGAGGGAAGTGTGTCTTTAAAAATTTAAGGGATTTAAGGCACTTTCCTGCTGCTGTCAGCTATGTCATTTGTGTGAGCTGCTGAGCTGCTGGTAATTCACCAAAATTGTCTGCGAGGGATGGTTTGGAGGCTTTCACTGGAGACAGCTGGAGACCATCTACCTCTTCCCCCATTGTTAATTGTTGGCAGGCTTGTGACATCCTTTGGTATCCATTGTGAATGAGATTAGAAAGAATTTGGGACTTAAGCATTTAATCAGTCACAACCGTCAGGAACAGTTAGATCTGTCTCTGATGTTGCGTACCTGCTACTGCACCTTCTAGCTTGGCAGGTCTTATTCATGCGCAACCTGTTTCTCTGAATAGGTCTTTTGTTCATGATGGGAGGGTTCTTTATTTGGGAAAATGCGCTCTCTCTCTCTCTCTCTCTCTCTCTCTCTCTCTCTCTCTCTCTCCCTCTCTCTCTCTCTCTCTCTCTCACACACACACACACACAGACACACAGACACCCACACCCACACCCACACCCACACCCACACCCACACCCACTCATGGGGTTCCATCTCACTTCAGTGCCATACCAAAAAAACAGAATTGTGAGTGGAGATATGCAGAGGAAGGGTTTCATGTGTGCGTATGTACTTATCTCCCCAACCTCATTAAGTTCTGTGGGCTGAACACAGATGAGTTGCAGTCTGCGACACAGTTTGGGTAAGGAGAAAAGCACAATTTTCACCATAGGTTAGGAATATTTTATCTATCTATTTATTTATTTATTTATTAAAAGCTTTTGTATGCTGTTCTATTATACAAGATCTCAGAACAGCTTACAATTTTTAAAAGGACAATTAAACAACAATATCAATAATAAAACAGAACAAAACAATAAACCAAACAGAGCGACTAAACTAAAAAACTATTAGAGTTTAAAATACTGTGTAAATAAAAAGGTTTTGGCCTGGCGCTGAAAAGAGTATAAGCTTGGTGCCAGGCGTACCTCTCTGGGGAGTACATTCCGGAGTCTGGGCACCACAGCAGAGAAGGCCCTACTCCGAGCTGATGACCTTTTTACCTCTCTTAGAGAGGGTTCCCAGAGTAGGGCTTCTCCCATAGATCTTAAGGGGCATGAGGGCATATAAGGAAGGAAGGAAGATGGAATAGAGGATCAACTTATTTGGTTCTTCTCATTAAGTTATATTTAGGCCTTGCCTTTCTCCCTCTTGCAAGAAACCCAAGGCAGCTGCAAAGCTTCTCCTCCTCCTCATCCTATCTGCACAACAACAGACCTGTGAGGTAGGTTAGGCTGAGATTCTGTGACTGGCCCAAGGTCACTTAGTGAGCTTTCATGGTCAACTGGGGACTGGAACCTGGATGTTCTGCGTCTCAGTCCAACACTTACTACTATGCCACGTTGGCTCATTTTACCATGAACGGACCTACTTGTGTACTTTCAAACCAACATGTGAGCTGAAACCCAGCCGTCTCCTAAAATTTACACTTTTCCCAATTTTTCAATAGAGGTCTCCAACCAAAAAAATCCATACCAGAAATGTGTAGAAAGGGAAACCTGCACAGAAAAATGTGCACTCTAGCGAAAAGAACATTCTAATACATTATTTAAACTTGCAAAATTGTGCATATTAGGCCATGTCGCATACAAAATGCATACATTGAGGGAAATTTGCAGACATGTTCATGCACACTTTAAAAAGAAGCTTAATTTAAGACTGGAAAAATAATAAACAGAAATCAACCAATTTATCCATCCCTGACTACAGGTGATGGGGACATTCGGGAAAGGAGACAGATTGATGCCCCGCCTGAACTGGCTGTCACTCCCCATCAATAGACTTGCATGAGCAAGTTGCTAGTGCGGCAGAGATGTCCACCCTCCTGTTTAAAAATCCATTCCCTTTAGTTGGGGTTGAGGGTAAAGTATTGTGGGAAGGAACCATCAGGAAGGCCTATGCAATAAGGAGGTACAGCAGGAGCTGCACTAATTAGCTAGTGGCGTTGCTTTGTTCAGAAGCCAAAAGAACAAGTGTTTGGGCAGGAAAACAAACACATCGAAGGGATTCTCAGACCCAAAGAAACAGGCTGGCTAAAATTCTGTCAGTACACATTTCCCCATCACTATGGTAATTTAAAATGCACAACACTGATCTGTCAGGGACAGATCATCTAGTCTCCCTCCCTCTCTCTTAGATTATCTTTCCTTCAGAGGTTCCCCCAGTCACCTTAAAGCCAACCTACAAACCACTGTGCCAGTGAGGCCGTGTTCTCCCACTGCTCCCCGCCTGGATACTAGGAAGGAGGGAGTCCTTTCTCGAAGGGTCAGCCCCTCAGGTCCATCTCTCAGCCCGTCTGATCTCCTCATTACAGGCACATGACCACAGAAGTCTCTTGCATGATTTTCTGGGGGCTGTACTAAAGGGAGAAGAAACAGAAGAAGAAAATGGAAGTGGGCCGAGTGAGTAAACTAGTGCATGAGTAACTAAGCAAATAAGCAAGTGAAGTGAGTAAATGAAAAGGCCATTGCCCATTGTTAGCGTGCTCAATGGACTATATTTACTTATATCGCATGCATGATTACGATTACGACAGGTGTTTTCTTACTCAATGACAATGGTGATAGCCCGGGGATCATCGGGACCAAGGTCTGTCTTTTTCTCAGACCCTCTCATTGCAAAGAGGGAAGCCCCCACACAAACCTTTCTGTTAAAACCTTTCTGCTGTTTCAGAGATGGCTGAATAAAATAATATGCATTCTCTTTGTGGATTTGCTGGAGGATGACAAAGAACAAAGACCGTTCTTCCTGTACGTTTTTCTTATAGTTTGCAACCTGATTGACTAAGCCAATCATTTATAAAGGGCTAGGATTAGGAAGTGTGTTGGGGTAACCCCCTCCTCCTCCTCCCCCTTCTTCTTCTTCTTTGAAAGCTGCTAGCTCTGTTGGTCAAAAGTCACTGTGCAGCTATTTCAAATTTGTTTTCTTAGTGGACAATCCTGTGCGTATTTACAAACGAAAACTCCTACAGAACTCCTAGCATGCTTGAGCCCCATCTTCGCTCTAGACTGCTAAGAGTTGTATAAAACTAGCATTAGTTGCTTCTGGAGTAAATTTGTTACCCCAGACAAAAGTGTCTCAGGCAAATCAAATGTTGGATAGGAAAGATTTTGTTCTGGCTGAATGTTTCCCTCCAGAAGGTTTTAATCAGCATAAGAATGGCATTCAGTTTTCAGCAAATACAGGTAATTTAAGGTGTAAGCTTTCCTACAGCACTGCAGAAAAATAAGCATAACAATGCTTGGCCTGTTGACCTTTATCTACATCAGAATAGTTTGCCCTACAAACCTTATATTCAGCATTAAAAAACAAACAAACTTCCCCTCCATCCATTTAATTGTGTTTGCTGCAGGTTTTAGCTCAGCCACTTGCTTTTCAAATGAGACTAAAATAACCAGTACTTAACTTGTACCCCATGCAACTATTCATGCAGAGATGGGGGTGGGGTTCTGTACCCCAGGCCTGTTTTGGTTTATAAGGAGGGGGAAAGGCAAGAGGATGACATTGGGGAGGGGGAGGGTTAAAACCAGGCAATGTTTGGCCATGTCCTAGAGGGCCAAGTCTGTAGGACTACTTATATGCAGGCTACACCACAGAATGCAGCCAGGAGGGAAGCGAGGATGGAACTGGGTGGGGGGGGGGGGGCGTGCAATGGAATGTGATGTCATTTGGAGTTCTCATATGATTCTGTGCATGAAGCAGGGGAATTCCACAATAAGAGACTCCTAGGAGCCTTCTCCACTGCAGAAGGAAATGGCAACCCACTCCAGTATCTTTGCCATGAAAACCCCATGGACAGTAGCAAAAGGCAAAAAGATATAATGCTGGAAGATGAGCCCCTCAGGTCGAAAGGTGTCCAATATGCAACTGGGGAAGAGCAGAGGGCTAGTACTAGTAGTGCCAGAAAGAATGAAGCGACTGGGTCAAAGCTGAAAGGACACTCAGTTGCAGATGTATCTGGTGGTGAAAGGAAAGTCTGATGCTGCAAAGATCTATACTCCATAGGAACCTGGAATGTAAGATCCATGAATCAAGGCAAGCTGGATGTGGTCAAACAAGAGATGACAAGACTGAACACTGACATCCTAGGAATTAGTGAACTAAAATGGACAGGAATGGGTGAATTTAATTCAGATGACCATCAGGTATACTACTGTGGGCAAGAATCCCTCAGAAGAAATGGAGTAGCCTTCATAGTCAATAAAAGAGTAGGAAAAGGAGTACTGGGATACAATCTCCAAAATGACAGAATGATCTCAGTGTGAATCCAAGGAAAACCATTAAACATCACAATAGTCCAAGTCTATACCCCAACCACTGGTGCTGGAGAGGCTGAAGTTGACCAGTACTATGAAGGCCCGCAACACTTTCTAGAATTAACACCCAAAAATGATGTCCTTATCATCATGGGGGATTGGAATGCTAAAGTAGGAAGCCAAAAGATAACCGAAATAACAGGCAAGTTTGGCCTTGGAGTGCAAAATGAAGCAGGGCACAGGCTGGTAGAATTTTGTCATGAGAATACGCTGGTCATAGCAAACACTCTTTTCGAACAACCCAAGAGACGACTCTACACATGGACATCACCAGACAGTCAACACAGAAATCAGATCGACTATGTTCTCTGCAGCCAAAGATGGAGAAGCTCTATTCAGTCAGTAAAAACTAGACCAGGAGCTGACTGTGGCTCAGGTCATGAGCTTCTTGTTGCAAAATTTAGGCTTAAATTGAAGAAAGTAGGGAAAAGCACTAGGCCACTCTGGTATGACCTAAATCATATCCCTGCTGAATATACAGTAGAGGTGATAAATAGATTTAAGGAATTAGATCTGATAGACAGAGTGCCTGAAGAACTATGGATGGAGGTTCGCAACATTGTACAAGAGGTAGCAACTAAAACCATCCCAAAGAAAAAGAAATGCAAGAAAGCAAAATGGCTGTCTGAGGAAGCTTTACAAATAGCTGAAGAAAGAAGGGAAGGGAAAGGCAAGGAAGAAAGAGAAAGATACTCCCAATTGAATGCAGAATTCCAGAGAATAGCTAGAAGAGATAAGAATGCCTTCTTAAATGAACAGTGCAAAGAAATAGAAGAAAACAATAGAATAGGGAGGACCAGAGATCTCTTCCAGAAAATTGGAGATATGAAGGGAACATTTCATGCAAAGATGGACATGATAAAGGACCAAAATGGCAGGGACCTAACAGAAGCAGAAGAGATTAAGAAGAGGTGGCAAGATTACACAGAGGAACTATACAAGAAAGAGCCCAGCGACCCTGATAACCACGATGGGGTGGTCACTGACCTCGAGCCAGACATACTGGAATGTGAAGTCAAATATGCCTTAGGAAGTCTGAGCAACAACAAAACTAGTGGAGGTGACAGTATTCCAGCTGAGCTATTCAAAATCCTAAAAGACGATGCGGTTAAAGTGCTACACTCAATATGCCAGCAAATTTAGAAAACTCAACAGTGGCCACAGGATTAGAAAAGGTCAGTTTACATTCCTATCCCAAGGAAAGACAATGCCTAAGAATGTTCAAACTACCGCACTATTGCACTCATTTCACATGCTAGCAAACTTATGCTCAAAATCCTACAAGCTAGGCTCCAGCAGTATGTGGACCAAGAACTACCAGAAGTACAGGCAGGATTTTGAAGAGGGAGAGGAACTAGAGATCAAATTGCCAACATACGCTGGATCATGGAGAAAGCTAGGGAGTTCCAGAAAAACATCTACTTCTGCTTCATTGACTATGCTAAAGCCTTTGATTCTGTGGATCACAACAAATTGTGGCAAGTTCTTAAAGAGATGGGAGTATCAGACCAACTTATTTGTCTCTTGAGAAACCTATATGCGGGTCAAGAAGCAACAGTGAGAACTGGACACAGAACCACTGATTGGTTCAAAATTGAGAAAGGAGTTCGGCGAGGCTGTATACTGTCGCCCTGCCTATTTTACTTATATGCAGAGCACATCATGAGAAAGGCAGAGCTAGATGAATCACCAGGTGGAATTAAGATTGCTGGGAGAAATATCAACAACCTCAGATATGCAGATGATACCACTCTCATGGCAGAAAGTGAAGAGGAATTTATTTATTTATTTATTTATTTTATTTAGGAGACTTCTATGCCGCCCCATTTGCCGAAGCCTCGGGGCGGCTCACAACCATAAATAAACTTCAAAATAGAATAATATAAATTAACAATATAAATTAAGTTGCCCTGGCCAAAGAATAAAATGAATAAATAATATTAACAATTAAAATAACATTTGA
>NW_025335349.1:27935828-27998543 GCF_004798865.1 Varanus komodoensis
GAGCCGCCCCGAGGCTTCGGCAAATGGGGCGGCTCACAACCATAAATAAACTTCAAAATAGAATAATATAAATTAACAATATAAATTAAGTTGCCCTGGCCAAAGAATAAAATGAATAAATAATATTAACAATTAAAATAACATTTGAATAAAAAGGTCTTCGCCTGGTGCTGAAAAACAAATAACAAGGGCGCCAGGCAGACCTCTGTGGGGGAGCGCATTCCATAGATTGGGCACCACTGCAGAGAAAGCCCTCCTCCGGGTACTCACCCTCCTAATTTCCTTTACGGAGGGTTCCCAGAGAAGGGCCTCTCCTGCAGATTTCAAGGGGCGGGCGGGCATATATGGACGTAAGCGCTCCTTCAGGTAACCAGGACCCAAGCCATTAAGGGCTTTATAGGTCATAACCAACACCTTGAATTGGGCCCGGACTTCAATGGGAAGCCAGTGAAGCTGACGGAGGACTGGAGTCATGTGAACATAACGCCCAGTCCCGTCAGCAGCCTGGCAGCTCTATTTTGAACCAATTGAAGTATCCGGAACGTCTTCAAGGGTAGCCCCACATAGAGCACATTACAGAAATCAAGTCGAGAAGTCATCAACACGTGTGTCACTGTCGCCAGGCAGTCGTACTCCAGGTAGGGTTGCAGCTGATGGATCAGCTGAAGCTGAAAGAAAGCGCTCCTCACCACCACTGTCACCTGAGCTTCCAGTGAAAGCTCTGGGTCGAGGAGCACTCCCAGAATTAAAGAGCCTCTTGATGTGGGTGAAGGAGGAAAGGACAAAAGTTGACTTGATACTCAACATTAAGAAAACGTAGATCATGGCATCCGGTCCTCTCACTTCCTGGCAAATAGATGGGGAAGAAATGGAGGTAGTGACAGATTTTATTTTCCTGAGCTCCAAGATCACAGCAGAGGGGGACTGCAGCCAAGAAATGAAAAGACGCTTGCTCCTGCGGAGGTAAGCTATGGCAAATCTAGACAGCATACTAAAAAGCAGAGACATCACCCTGCCAGCAAAAGTGCGTATAGTTAAGGCTATGGTTTTCCCAGTTGCAATGTATGGCTGTGAAAGCTGGACCATAAGGAAGGCTGAGAGCAAAAGGATTGAGACCTTTGAATTGTGGTGCTGGAGGAGATTCCTGCGAGTCCCTTGGACCGTGAGATGATCAAACGGGTCAGTCCTAGAGGAGATCAACACTGACTGCTCTTTAGAAGGCCAGATAGTGAAGATGAAACTCAAATACTTTGGCCACCTAATGAGAAGGAAGGACTCCCTGGAGAAGAGCCTAATGCTGGGAACAATAGATGGCAAAAGAAGAAGGGGACAGCAGAGGATGGGGTGGCTGGATGGAGTCACTGAAGCAGTCGATGTGAGCTTAGGTGGACTCCGGGGTTTGGTGGAGGACAAGAAGTCCTGGAGGAGTGTTGTCCATGGGGTCGTGATGGGTCAGACACGACTTCATGACTAACAACAACAACAGGAGCCTTTGGGTGGGTTCAGGTGACATAATGTGGGTTCATGCTCCCCTGCCCTCTCAGTCCTGCTGCCGGTATGTCAGGGTACACTGCAGTTTTCTGACTCATGCCAACTTTATTTCTCTTTTTAAAGCTTGCTTGCTTGTTTTTTAAGGCTATGAAATCTATGGTCACCATTTTGATAGCTGCTAGCTGCCTCTCCAAGAACTCCATGTGGGACCTTGGAAGGGCTGCCTAGGATTGCCCCCTCCTTTTTAATTTTTATTGCACTCATTTTTTAGAATCCTGCCCTCCAGATTTGCACAAAGCTAGCAAGGCAGGTGAAACTCAAATACTTTGGCCACCTAATGAGAAGGAACAACTCACTGCAGAAGACCCTGATGCTGGGAATGATTGACGGCAAAAGCAGAAGGGGACGTCTGAGGCTGAGGTGGCTAGATGGGGTCACTGGGGTGGTGGCTGTGGGCTTGGGTGGACTCCAGGGGATGGTGGAGGACAGGAGAGCCTGGAAGAATGTTGTCCATGGGGTCATGATGGGTTGGGCACGACTTTGTGACAAAGCAAACAACCAAAACAAGGCAGGTGAACGGAAGTGGTCCCTGGGAAGCTTAGTAGCTCTCTTCCAATCAGTGATAATCCCTTGGGACATTTGATCATCCCCCAAAGCCATGGGAAGGGGAGGCTATAGAGAGGTGGCACCCATATACCATTTTTGTTACCAATGATAGTCACCAAGTAGCCATTGAAGGAGCAGCATAGGACAGGGAGTGACCCATGATGGGTCATGTTGCCTGGATTCAGACAACGTGGCAACTCATCATGAGTCACTCCACCCCACTACAGTCTGTTGGTCATTAATGTGCCCCCCCCCCCCCCCCCCCAAAATCCTCTTTAACAGCAATGGTCTGGATTTACATGACATGCTAATCCACCATGGCTTATAAATTACAGTGTGTTGTAAACTCCAGACAAGGAATTAAACATGTATCAGGCAGAAAGAAAGAATGGGGATTGATTGAGCAGAAAAGACATCAAGGGAGCAGTACTTTGCATGTTTAGACACAAAAAAGATCCACAGTTCTCAGCATGCCCTGTCTAAGATGGCTGCTTCAGGGGATGGTGGCAGCTATAGGATTTCTTTCTAATTAGGTATGCATACAAGTGTCTCACTTGTACAACTTTAAACATGAAGCATCTTTAGTTAGCAAGAGTCCTAGGAAGGTACTAGGCACAAAAGCTATCGATGCTAGTGCTGTGCTGAAAAATATTCCACATGCTTTTCGCCCATTCACATTGATAGAAAAGAAATTGCTTTAAAAATGATTTGGCAGTGAACAAATGTCTAGAGAATTCTCATGGGTTGGATTTTGATTTTCTTTCTTCAGGGGTAGTCGAGTCATGCACAAGGGTCTTGTACAATCCTTGGCATGGCAGCCGGTGGCCTCCCAGTTGTCAACTGGGAGTGACAACACAAACACACTCGTAAAAGAGAAAGAAAGAAAGAAGCATTACCACAACCTCTTCCAGAGGTGAGCCCTACCTCTGAAAAACTACTGAGAATTTCTCCTTCCCCTGGGGGACGTTTTGCTCCATCCTCATTTCTCTTCCCAAAATAGGGTGAAGCATTTCAAGAGGCCATTTGTGTGCAGCTGTAATCGAAACTGACTTCAGCAAGCACCTTCAGGCAACCAATACCCATCCACTAGTGTGTGTGTGTCTTCTCAAATTTGCCCCCTGGATTTCCTTTCCTTTTGCTCCTGCTGCTGTATATTTTGAAGTCCTGACGATTGGTTCTGGCTGCCCATTTTTCTTCCTTTCTTATGATTAGGTGTTGCCAGCCTTCTGTGCAGCTGAAGAGCAATGCTACAGGAAGATTTAGAAATACTACAAAGCCAACTAGAATGAGGGCAATGCTTCCTGTCCTTACTCCAGGGGATTATGGGAAGTAGAGAAATGAAATGAAATGAATTCAATATATAAATTAAAAAAATGTGCAGCCGCGGCCGCCACAACTTTGGGGAATTCCATCACTGGCATTTCCTTCCATTTACCTTTCTGAGGCAGGGAAACCAGATTAGTGTTTAATAAAGAGACATTAACTTAAACTGCAGTGGAAGTAAAATTAACTTGAAGAGGCGGTATTATGGCAAATCACTTAGCATGTCTAAATGTACTCCTTATTTTCAGCAAATTTATTTGGTGGCAAATGCCCTCTCATTCCTAGTAGGCACTAATCAGACAAATTCACATAAAATTGATAGTAGAAACATAATCCTTTCACTGGTTCTAAACAGATCCCTGTCTACTAAGTAGAATGAGCCAGACAAGTACCTCTTCATGCGATTGCTGAGCTCTATGGTCACTTGTAGGAAGGGCTCTTTTGATATTCAAATGATAATTGAATCATAAACTGGAAATTTAAAATAAGGCTGCAATCCTAAACATGCATACTTAAATGAAACTCCATCAGAATCAACAAGATTTACTACCAATAAATGGATTTAAGAACATGAGAGCATTAAGAACTTGAATTTCTCTCATTTATGAAATGTGCATAAGGGATTAATCTCCGTCACTCCCACAATGTGCTCCGTGTGCTTGTGTCCCATCCAAATACCCCTTCACTCAGGTGCTCCATGGCCACCTGCCACTTCTCTCACAAAAATCCTGATCTACCAGGGTTTTATCACTGTTCAGCTGTTCAGAGTCAGCCAGGGGTTCTCAGATCTGCCATTGACCTCTGCATCCCATTTATTTGGCCTACCTGTTTATCACAACATGCAACTGTCCCAGTGTGACTGAGTAGAAAAGATAGTAATTGTTGACTTCCTACATTTTTTTAAATACTTGACATTCTGTGTAATATTTGCTTAAGAACTCTTGGTGTTTCTTTGTAATTTTTACTTGTGTTCTTTTTTGTTTCTTTTTTTTTTTAAGTTCACTGTTATTAAAATAAAAAGTAAAAAACTCAGGAACTGTTATTGTAAAATCTAAGCCTAAAATCTAAGTTTGTGTTAAGCATATTTGAGAAGTGGTAGCTTATTTATTTGCTGATCTAAATAAAACATGGTGGTGGGAGAGATGGACCACAGGGACAACTATTAAAACACTTTTAATGTTTGGATCATAATTCTTTTTCCTCAGTTTGGGAGAAATGTGGAGGCAATGATCTTGCTTGGTTAATGCTATGGTTCTGAAAGACTCCCACATTCTGAGAGTGGCTAGAAAACTATTAGTCTTAATTTATTTCATTAGTATGCCACCCCATAGTCGAAGCTCCCTGCGTGATAAATTCCCTCCAACATTCTTTTTAAAAGGCAGTTTGTTTCTCTTGTCCATCATGCTAAATAAAGTTCGTCCCAGTTATTTATTTACTTATTAATATACCAACCAATAACTGAAGCTCTCCAAGCTGTTGGAAGCAGTTCATAAAACAATACAATAAAAGATCACATGTTTCCCAAAACACAAGTATTTGAAAACAAATGAAACGAGTGAATAAGTGAGTTACCTTAAGAAGGACCATCATGCTGAACTGTGTCGAAGGCCCAAATTTTCCACCCAGTAGAAGCCCAGAGGCCTCTGCCATACCTTCACAACATTTTCCTCCCTCAAAATGCTATTCTTCCACCTCTTATCCACCAGATCACTTCACCTGTACCACCATTGGCTAACATTGTCCCTCTAAGCTCCCTACCATGGAAGCTGATTCATGGTGTACCACCACATGCCCTCCAAAACCTCGCGTATCAGAACAGTTTCCCACTGCACCATCTTGCCAGCTGATCTTCACTAATTTATTTATTTATTTATTTATTAAAACATTTTTATGCCGCCCCATTCGCCGAAGCCTCGGGGCGGCTTACAACATAGATAAAACAAGTTAAAATCCATATAAAATAATCTTAATTAAAACTCACATTATAAAATAAGCCGCCCTGGCCAGATAATCTTCACTAAAAGTTTATTTTTTTTTTTCAGCACCAGGTGAAAACCGTTTTATTTGAACGTTATTTTAAGAACCGCTTACTTTAAAAGCTAACAGTCACTTTCTTTTATCTAATTTTATCTGTTTGTATTTTTACCATCTAGTATTCCTATTTATTTTTATTGTTCATGGATTGTTTTGACTGTTTTCCGATTTTAATGTTGCAAGCCGTCCTGAGACATTGTTGTAAAGGATGGCATATAAATGTTTTAAACAAATAAATAAATAATCACAGGCTACCCCCCATTTCTTGGCTGAAAATGGAGGTTACCTGAAAGATAATTCTTCCTGAATATTACTGCCTGTATCCTAAAATCCTGTTCAGAGACAGGATACTTCTAGGTACTTCTACCAAATAAGATGAGGGGGCTGGGTACTGGGGGGCGGGGGCGGGTGGGCATGGTTGTACAACATGACAACTCATGGTAGTTACATGCGTAGGATGGTCTCTTGCGTTGTCCAAATCTTGTTGCGTTGTCCAAATCTTGTTGCGGTATTTTAGTTTGGTGCTTCACATGTACGTTTGTGTTCACTTTCCCCTAACAGATGCTCATTTGTATGCACATTTTGATTGGAAGAGTCCACTGCAAAGTTCAGAGACATTAGAACTTCAACGGTAATGATGTTTAGGTTCTCCTATTGCATCAAACAGGGAAATTAGGAGATCATGTTAAAATGCTAACTGAATGAATATCTTCTCCTATCTCTGCTGAGAAGGGCCCTCACTCTTGTTTCAGAGCCCTGCTACAAAGAACAAAGTTGGGGTTGCCTTGAGCTGTTCCTCCATTCATGCGAACCATTCCTGTGGAGGGGCTGGTTGGAGGCGGATCTCTGTTCTCCATAATGCGTGGAGTTGCTGGGGGGTTAAAACGTGACCTTGTGGTTCCCATGTTTCTTGGCTTGCATGAATGGATTACTACTGTACATGAAATTAACAACCTCTAAGGAGGACTCAGGGTTGATACAGCATTCTTAGGTTTCTAGGAAAACCCATTAGTTTTGTGGAATCCTGTGTACTCATTCTCCAAATACTAATCACTATGTAGCCAAAACAGTACCAGCTACACCCAATGGGGGGGATAGTGGGGGCTTGGTGGAACTGCAATGTTTCAAAAGCATATCATTTGTTTGCTTGCCTGTTTCATTACATTTCTGTAACCATTTTTATTCTGCCCATATATACTCTTCACGAACGAAATTTGTTGTAAGCCATCCTGAGGCTATGCAAAGGATGGGTTATAAATGTTTTAAAATAAATAAACAAAGGGTGTGAACTAAACCACCCTTTGAGGACTGAACATATTTAGTGGCCAAGTTCTGTTGGGGGTAAACTTGAAAAAGAGCGGAGTGATGAATAGAATGGTAAAGCCTGGAAAATGGTGCTGAGGACAAAAAAAATCCCACTTGTTGGTTGTCTGACTGTGAGAGAGACAGGCAACACCAGTAAGTCGTTTTCTCTGAAAAAGACTTTTTATTGTAGATGCATACAAGTAAAATAGAGAGAGCCTGTCTCCAGTGGGGACAATCATCATGCATAGTGGATTTATACACTTAGCTTTTTATAATGATTAGTAGTAATGATTGGCTACCTGAAGGAGCGCTTACGTCCATATATGCCCGCCCACCCCCTGAGATCAGCGGGAGAGGCCCTTCTCCGGGAACCTTCCGTGAAGGAAATTAGGAGGATAGGTACTTGGAGGAGGGCTTTCTCTGAGGTGGTGCCCAATCAATGGAGTGCGCTCCCCAGAGAGGTCTGCCTGGTGCCGTCGTTATTTGTTTTTTGGCGCCAGGCGAAGACCTTTTTATTCAAGCGTCATTTTAATTGTTAATGTTATTTTTATTTTAAAGTTTTTTGGCCAGGGCGACTTATTTTATAGAGTTACGTGTATTTTATATTGTTATTTATGTATTTTAATTTATTTATTTGTAAGCCGCCCCGAGGCTTCGGCAAATGGGGCGGCCTAGAAATTTTCTAAATAAATAAATAAACAGAAAATGTCATAGCAGGAAGCATTACTCAATAAAAGCAGGGCGCACCATCAAAAAGGGAAAACATAATCAGCAAGAAACATTCCGTTACTTTTTATACATGGTTATCTTGATCCACCTTACCCTTTAGGACATCTGGAGTAAAAAATCTGCTTCCAGGCTTATCTTTACAAATTCTGATCTTCTTCACAGGCTTTTATTTAATATTTTTGACCCTCTTGTCTCTCTCTCATAGAACATTAAGTAACTGATTCTTTTTGTTTGGTAATCAGGAAAAACAAATTCTTCCATGGCATGGCTAGCTGGTAACTTGGGCAGTTGCAATATCTTATTGCAGGTCCCAGTAGTAAATGGACCTGGAACAACTAGTGTTGCCTTGAATGAGTCCTACTTTAGGGTTCATTGGTTGCTGAAGAGAAAAATAAAGCATCCTTCACTGAACCTGAAATCCCTTAACATGCACTCAGACTTATCGTTCTGCACCTTTTAATGAGTGCCGATATCCTCCACCACACACACAGAGCTCATTGGCTGTTCTGAGGCATTGGAGGCTTGATGTGTTTGCTTCCATACCACGATGCACCTCTGAATGCCAAACAAAAGTCACAATCTAAATCTTCTCTTCAGGGGACAGGTGGCCTGCTATGTGGTCAAAAATACATATTCTTGGCTGCACCCTTGCCAAGCAACAGATTCTTTGTAGTTTGGGGTCAGATAGAGCCTGCCTCCTCTTTCTGCTGTGGTTGTAGACAAGGGAAAGAGCATCTGCTTCCCACTGTCTTCCTACTTCCTGGGACCCTTAGTTTCCATTTATGAGGGTGCATCCCAGGACTTAGCACTTTGGTACAGAGCACTTTGGTAACAGAAAAAAAATGTAGTACTTCTGCTAAGATTCAATGCAAAGAGCACATCTGTATGTCATTCCTGTGCTGAGATGCATAGAGAGAGCCGTAAAATTTGGTTACAGGGTTGCGGGTGATAAAAGAAAATTTATGATCCAGCAGAAAACAAAGATATGCTTTAGTTAAATGCATGTTAATAGAACCACACCTCACTAAGGTATACTGGAAGCATGGGCAGAGCAATAAAGCATAGCTCAGGGAATAAAAGCAACGGGGTTGTCCCTTCGGAGTCAGGATCTTGGTTCCATAGTGGAGCCCCTGCTTTGCCTGCAGAAACTTCTGGGTTCCTTCCCCAGCATCTACACGTAGGGCTGGAAAAATCTCCACCTGAAACTTGGAAGAGCAGCTGCCAATCAATGTTGACAATATCGGGTAACATGGAGCAAATGTCTGACTAGGTATCAGTCACTTATAATGTATTTCTGAGTAAACATTCATTTGTGCAAATGCTTCTAGACTAACAAGGGCCTTGAAGACAGTTAATGATACTATTCAAACCAGAACAACCATCAACAGAATCAAAGCCAGAGATTAAGATGCTCAAGAAGAGGACCAGTTAAGCTGCAGCATCATTAGCACTGAAAGCCAAGAATACAAGCTTTTTTTTTAAAGTTTCGTTTAAATGACTGTTCTTCCATTTTTCTTACTCGGAGGGTGTTGAGTCATGTGATTCCTCCTCCACTGCTCCAAGCAACTTTCTCAACTTGTGCCCAGCCTCAGGAGGGCTAACCCAGCCAGGTGCTTTGTGCTCAGTGGGAGCCGAATGAAATACAGCCCTATGGCCTTCTGCTTCTTTCCCATGAGGATCGAAAGGCCAGATACGTTTTTCCACTGCATAATTTTGACTCCCTCCAGCTCTCCCTCCGGGCACCTTCTATACCTTATAATATATTGCATGCATGCTGGAATCCATCTCTGAGCATTACCCCCTCCACCTCCCCCAGCTCCCTGCATCCATAATGCAGAGATCCTTTGATTTGGGTACGATCTCAATAGTGCAATATCTCACTTGTCAGGAAGCTCTTTTCACGGCCTTTCCTATGGCAAGCAATTCTTCCCTTGCAGTGCATCTGTTCTGTCTCTCTGGTTGTGATGTGCAGAGTGGCATTAAGGCAGTGTTGGTAACTCATTCATCATTGCTTCAAGGGAGCAGGTGCCATCAGAGTGGAATCAAAAATGAATGTTAAAACAGTGGTGAGCAGGGAGGGGGAAATATATAACTCTGGTGATGTTACGGCATCATAACAGAGGAATGAAGACACGCAAAATGAGATCTTGCTTTTTCCCCCTTAGTTTTTAGTAAACCATTCTTCTTCACTTTGTGCCTGCAATGAACATTGATCAGATTGATTTTAAAAGGTGGTGGAATGCTAAAATTATACTGTATTGCCAGCACTGCCAGTGTTATTCATGCTTTCAATGGCCCATTACCTATATATTGTTCTTCAGAGGGAAAGCTATATATTAATGGCTTTCCTTCCTGCCTAAAGCTTGTCAACAATTGGTCTTTAAAGACTGGAACAATTTCCATTTGCATAGGAAACAAAACCAACCTTAAGGTTGGCAGGAAGTTAGTTGCCAGAGGCCTGCCTAGCTACTCTTGAACAATTGGTAGAAAGCTTCTTTCTGGCATGTCGCCTGCTGTCACTTGATTATCAGAATTTACCAAAACTTGCATGAGAAATTATAAGCATTTAGGGAAGGAAACAGCCCAATTTTCTGCCTGTTTATTTGGCGGCAGACTGGACTGCATGCTACTGATGCCTTTGGGCTTACTCCTGAGTCAGTGTGCATAAACTAATACCAAATATAGGCTAGGGAATTTAGTGTCATTTTTTAAAGAGAGCCACCTTGTTTTGAAGGGCTCTCCTTTGAATGGGATGACTGCTGGCCCAAGTCTGGTCTAAAGGTTGAGAGCCATGCTAAGGAAGAGCCGGGCACCATCCGCTGCCTCGATAAGCAGACTCCACGCAGGACACCTGGTCACACTCTCTCCCACACTATGGTGAGGTGCCTTGCACTGCCTTTCTGTTTAAAGTATAGTAATTTTCTCTAAATTTTCATGTGTATGTGTGTGTGTATATATATATATATATATATATATATATATATATATATATATATATATTCATCAGCATATGCACATTTTATGGACTTCACTGTCTGCTTCAGTCCTCTTTTTTGGTGACTCATACATGATCACCCTAACTCTGCTCCAATAAAATCAGTGAATCAATGGTATATTAATTTAATTGGGTTCGGTCAAAACTGGATCGCTTGAAGACTGGCATGGACCTGTGACTTGTGTACTAGTTTTGTGGGGGGTGGCAACACGCAGCTTGTTGCGTTCATCGTTTCCCCAACTCAAAGTCAATAGAATGGTGGGGAAGTCCTCAGAGAGCTGTATGTCTGTCCAAAGCTCTGCTATCAAGATGGGAAGCAGACTGACATTCTGGTTCTGCCATGTTTGCTCTTTGAATCTGCCTCAGCCTCTTGGCCCAACCAGCTTCCCCACTTTCCAAGCAGTGGGGAGCAGTGACATTGGAATCTATATCTGGATCTTGTGTGTTCAGGGTAGGACAGTCCGAGAAGTCAGCAATGGAGTCAGATGCATTCAGAAGTCTACAGCATTGACCAACAAATTCCTCAGTGGGCTGGCTATCCAGACACATGGATCTTGCAAACCTCTAGAGTACTTTTTATGTTCTGGAATTTTACAGAAATTTAGACATAGGAAGAGAAAAAAGCTTTTATTTTTTTTAAAGATGTAAATTGCACCCCCACACAGGCTAACACATGAAGAATGCATTTTGGGGGAATTTCCACATTTTGAGGGATTTGCACATTTTCAGAAGTGCAAATTTGCATATGTATGCACAAACACAAGTTCGGGAAATGGAGAAAAATCTGATTTTGTGGGCAAAAGGGCAATGGAAAGAAAGGCACCTGACAATCCATGAAATGTGGATGTGATGGATTTAATAAAATCCATACTTCAGACTTCTCTTCCACTGGAAGGTACCCTTTTCACTGTCCCTGAACTTTTCCTGAGTTCTTGCAAACTCAGGAAGAGGAACCATTGCAGAGATTTCCATGGGGTGGGATGTGGGGCGGGGAACCACTGCAACTGGAGCTTCTGCTCCACACTCATAGCTCAGATGTTAAAAGAAGGCTGGAGATAAGACGATACCCTGTAGAACCAAAGGGTCACCCCATGTTTCACTCTGAAACAGACTCCATAGGGAAGAGTAGATCACTGAAGTTCCTCCAATGCCCAGCCCACAGAGTGGATCCAGGAGGATGCCGTGATTGATGTATCAAATGCCAATGAGATCGATGTATTTAATTCCAATGCAGAACGCCAATGCACAAATGCCAAGCAGCGTTAACAGGGTCTCACCCCACCTCCCCTCTCTCAAGAAAGGTCATCCATCACAATAGCGATGCTGATTAGGTCAGTCCTGCCCAAAAAGTCAAATTTAGCCTGTTTACAAGCGGCATTTGACCCTTTCACCACTCTAAAGTTGCTACAGAGCACTGGCATGGGCCGACTTAACTCACAAACAAGTGTGGGTTGCTGTGGAGTGTCATTTAGTTTTGTTAAAAAGTGTTAGTTCATGATGCAGTGGGGGGCAGGTGGGGGGTGCTTGTAGCTCACTGGCTGGATGTGGCCCATCCTGACCAATTCCTGCTGAAGCACCTTCTTCATCTCAACCCCACTGGCAAGTGATGCACTTAATTTGGCCCGCTAAAGGGCACGTCACATCCAACTCAATCTGGACTGCCAGGGCATGGAAAAGAGGTGGTTCCATCAGTGATTTCATGACCCGCAAAACCAATAGCCCGAAACCAGCAGGGCCAGTCCCCTTGACATCCCATTCAAGAGTATTTTGTGTGCTGTGATGGAAAGTCCATTTCTCCTGTGTTTTCAGCAGGTTTGTGGTTCTAATCATGCTTCAGACATTACCCACAGCCTGGAAATTGTTTTCCTTCCAGTCTTTTCTGCTGTTTCATCTCACAAACAGTGCAGTCAGTTTCCCCCCTCCTGCTTTGTCTTAGATAAGGTTTCAATTCCACACATCTCAGGTGGCCTAATAGCTGTTTTGTGGGTAGCAGTTTTTTGATTTAGGAAGCAGTGGAGTTCACCTGGGTAACCTGGTCTGCAGTTCAATTTGAGATTTTGCACTTTCTCCAAACTCTTTCTTCCTCTCCTCTTATTGACTATTACTTTTGTATACAGATCAGTGTTACTACAGCTTTTTGCAGAAAGCACACTACTTTTCTTGGCCAGACTAAATTCAGCATGAAATAGAACGTGTTAAAATTATGAGCCAATTTAATGGTGGCGAGAAGGAAAGTGGTGTGTGGAAGGCAGTGAGTGCCCAGACATGAACCCGATGGGAAGGGACCACTGAATGTTCTTGGAGCACCTGATGGCGTTGCAGTGCTTAGAGCAAAGGGCAGGAATGGGCCTGGCCATTTCTCTTCGCAAGGAAACCACTGGGACCTTCCACTGACACTGAGCATTTGAAAAGAGGAGCCAGGAAAGGAAGAGTGAGACCTAACAGGGCCACCTACAGGTGGTGCCTTGAGGACTCTGTAGTCCTCTTAAGGAACAGTGCAGAGGAAGGCATGCCACCCAGCTGTGGAACCCATGCAAGCAAGATGTGCCAGACTAACTCTAGGTCATATGCCATATGGTGATGCACCGCGCTTCCCCCCCAGACTACCCATACCTCTGAACAAAACATTGTCCCGGAGTGAAATGGGCCGAAGCCCATGCTGATAAGTATCATTTTTGTTCTTGCTTCTGAAGAGAGGGATCAAATGCCCACCTAGACTTTACAGATTGACAACTGATATGAAGAGTTGTGGGTATTCTCTTCTGCCTGCAGACATCATACTTCTATTTGTCATCATCTTCTTCCCTTATACTGTTGTCACTTTGTGCTGATTAGCCATAAATGAAGCAATCATTTAAAAGCCATATTTACCTCCTAGTCAGAGCTCTCATCCAAGGTATGACTATTCATTATGCTTCCACTGACTGGCAAACGACATGCTGAAGTCCCAGGGTATCCCATATTTTCTGGGCATAGCTGATGTACAGCCCAGGACTTAGAAGCCTTTAGACTTGGATGGGTGAGCCCTCCATCGTGAGAGCGACTCCTGCCCTTCTGCAGAACTCTTTCTTCATATCTCAATTATTAACAAGTAGGTTGAGAAAGAAGCAATCAGAATTTCACTGCACTTCTATGCACGGCCATTCTGAGTGTTACAGGTTTGATGCAGTTAGTACTTTTCAGATATTTAATCTTTAGATTGTATCTCTGATATACATTTTTATTTGGTGCTGGTGCTGGTGCTGGTTGTTGTTTTGTTTTTTATACTGCCAAATAACTGAATCTTCTTGGGTGGTTCATAGCAATTCATAAACACAGGTGACATAATAAAAATAGCTGAAGAAGTACAGATGCCATAAAATGGTAGCACAAAAATCCAATAAACAAAAGTTAAAACAATTTGAATATCTAAAACAGTAGACCTGTTAAAACAGCTGACATCTGCCATCACATGCTTTTAAAAGCCTGGGAGCAGAGGGCAGTCTAATCCTGATGCCAAAAACATGGCAATGTTGGTGGTCCTCAGTGGGGCGATCAAGTCATCTCTGGGGAACAGCCACAAGGAATGCCCTCTTCCTTGTGCCTCCATCTGGGCCTTCATAGGTAGATTGCAGTGTCTGAGTAGATTGAGGTTGCGAGAGGCATTCCATCAGGGGTTGATTGTGTATTTTAAACTTGATTCCATACCACACTAGAGGTTGGTGCCCAAGTCGTCTTTGACTTTGAGTGACCTTATATATGAAAGTCCCTGCAAATGTCCTAGCCAAGACAGCCCTGATCAGCTTTGTAAACTCAAGGCTGTGGCTTCCTTTGTGGATTCAGTCATCTCATATTTGGTCTTCCTTTTCTCCCTCTGCCTTCAACTTTCCCCAGCATGATTGTCTTCTCCAGGGAGTTTTGCCTTCTCACAATGCAGCCAAAGTATGACAGCCTCAGTCTGGTTATTTTTGCTTCTAGGGAAAGTTCTGGATTAATTTGATCTAGGAACCCCTTGTTTGCCTTTCCATCAGTCCAGGGTCTTCACTGTTGTCTGAAAGCAAGTGGGGCATCTTACACAAACTGTGCTCATGAAAGCCGCTTCCATCTGTTTTCGGTGACTTCCTGCTGTCCCCACAGTCCATCTGACAGTGACCAGGAAGATTCCCCAATCTTCCAATGAGATCTTTCAGGGATGCAGAGAGAGCAGTAGCAGCAGCATTATCTAAGCAGGAGGCAGGTGAGTACCACCTGATTGCAAAACTCTGTTAAACTGATTAATGGGTGCTGTTTAGATGGTGCGGGGAGAGGTGTAAGAGAAGAGGGCAGAACCAGCCTTTGCTTGTGTTACTTAGGATGCTCATCAGCTGAAGCAGGCGGCATTTCCATGACATCTAAACAGCAGCCATAAATCAGTTTAACAGAGTTTTGCAATTAGGTTGTGCTCACTTGCCCACTACTTAGGTGCTGTGCTGCTACTGCTGTTCCCTTCACCCATATTCACATGTTCTTGGACCTGCTTCTACGGATCTGGGTCTCTAGCTCTGGAGGTGTCATGCCAATAGGAAGAATGGAGAGGTTGGAGCTTCCAGAAGCAGAGTGTGCCAAGGAGCCACCAATATCAAGAGATCTGGGAGAACCTGGGCCTTCTGGAGAGATGGCGGCAAGCCCATCTGCACAGGAGGGGAATTCTGCCACCAAGCTGGGGCCTGGATTGCTGCCTACCTCCCAAGAACACCATTGTCTCATGAGGCAGGTGGACAGGGCTCCTCTGGGGAGATCTGCTGAGATACAAGGGAAGGCTCCTGAGAAGCAGCCAAGTCCTGCAGTCCTGCTGGGGCTCCGGGAACTCAAGGCATCCGTAACTCAAGGCATAGTAACACAAGGCATCCGTTTTAGCTTATTTATTTATTTAAAACATTTCTATGCCACCCCCATCGCAACAAAGCCTCGGGGCGGCTCACAACATACATGAAAATACAATCAATAATTTAAAAACTGGTACCATCTCAGCTATATATTAAACTCTATAAATAGCAGCTGCTGAGCAATATCATTTTACCAGTTTCAGTGCCATATTTTCTAGATCTTGTATCATGACAGAACGTTTGTGCTCAGGTCTCCTTCTGGACTCTGCATTGCATTTGACTACTTAACTGTGCATTGACCTGTGCCTGAATCTTGACAGTTCCGGCCTTATCTTGATTCCATACTGGATTGAAATGCTTCTGCTCGACCATTTGCTCGTTTTGCATCCTCACCTTTGCAACTACCCCAGAATTGGCTGATTCAGGCATAACAGCACTTTAAAGCTGGCAGCAAGAGAACACCCCACATGTGGATAGATTAGTGTTCTTCTGCACATAATATCCAGATGCTGCTGCTGAGCTACTTTAGTGCATAATTTTGTTGTTCTTTCTGCTAGCCTAAAAGTATTTCTAGCTCTTTCAGAATGCAGAAGGTAGAGCAGCTGCCATAACACTGGGAGATATTAAATTTTCCCTGAGTTTTTCCATGGGCACATCTACCTTGCTGAAAAAGCAATATTGCATATTTGTGGAGGCTGAGTTGCCAAACATCCATGTATCTAGGAGGACTAAATAGTCCATCCCTATCCTAATATGTGCATTGCATCCCAAGTCAGATTGGGGACAGACTTGCTGCAGCACCTGGTAGAGGCTCTTGCTCCTTGTTTCCTATATTGCACATTGACGAAGTTTAAATGGAAAGCAGGGCTGAGGCAAAGACAGATGCATGAGCTCACTGCAGTTCTCTGAATGCTACTTCAGAGGTCAGCTTGTCTCCCGTTTTCATTTGTGCTTTGCAGCTCATTTGGGTGGGGAAAAATATCGTTTTTGAAACGCTTGTGCATGTTAAGGGCACCTCTTGTGAACATAAACTCAAGTCGTGGAAATTGCAAACCTGCTCAGGAGCCAAACACTCCCATTTGTGTTTACATTTGGGGGTGTGAATGAGGCATTTGGAAATAAGTTGCAAAATGAAAGGAAATTCTCATGCTCCCCTCGTGGCAACCAGCACTGCCCCCTCAGGACAGCCAACAAGTTCTCCCCCCCTCCATCTTTGCCACCTGTTCTTGGAACAGTTGAATGGGGGGAAATTCAGCTCAGTGCTAGCTTGAGCCAATAATGTTAGGATCTGAGGCTGGGGCATAAGTCAGAAAAGCAGGATTGTGTGTGCTCAGCATTTAGACACAAAAACGGAATTTCAATGTTGACTGCATTTGCCGGTAGCATTTATTCCTGCCTTTAGCCGAAAGGGCTCCAGAGGGGCAGCTAAAGGAATAAGGATGTGCATCAGTGGCCCTCCAACTGGCAGGATTTTTGGATGGGTCATCTTGATGAAAATACTTGGGGCTGGATCCACCATTGATGTTCCACAAGTGGAATGATGGTGCCTGTGTTGGACTTCCATGTCCCAGTCCTCCAGATCTTTAGAGGATTCCCCAACCCTCTGGAGCAGTTCTGGAGGGCACATGAGGGAATGCAGGTGGGAGGAAATCTTGTTCTGCCAGTGGTATCTTTTTGCCGGCAGGGTGGAGATGCTGGATCTTCCACCCAGCCTGCTCCATGCAACAACCAACTCTGCTTAGTACATTTCAAGGGCTGTGTTAGTGACCCACAACCTCACAATCTGAAAGGCTGCCTGTGCCTTTATACTGTAACTTCGGGGCTGTAGGAACAACCTCATAGCTTACGGTCATGGTTGAAAAAGTGCAATTCCAGCAGTATTTAGGCACACAGAACTTCCAACGTTTCGACTAACATTTTATGTGACTTTATATTTACTCTGAAGACTCCCTCTTTCAACATGAGACAATGATTTCTAGAAAATGTACTGAACTGACAAAGAAACAAGATTTATACTGGGCTGTTAATTATCACAGCTAAAGGATCCCGGTCCTGTCATATTACAAAGCAGACCAGTGAGCTGTCTTCATTTTTAATAGCAAACGTCCTAATGCAGCAGCAGATTGATAGCTTAACAGTTGTAAAGTCATCTCTCTAATGTGTCCTATTTGGATATGCCCAAGCTTATGCTCTGAGCCATGTGGTCTGCTTGAAGAGAACACCGAACAGGCAGATACCTTCTTTTGTGTTCCCTTGGAAGCTAGAAAGGGGTGCATGTGGGGATATTTTTTTGCTCTTTCCTGCAAGTTCATCAGCAGGAGATTTTGTCTCTGATAGGTAGGAGCACGAACTCAGGGATAGTAGCAATCATGGATGGCTCCATCCATAGTAAGTGGCGATACTCTATGCACTACTGCAGTGCTCATAAGGAGAAGAGGTGGTGGGGGTTCATTGTTAACATAGGGCCAACAGAAAATGCTACACCAGTGAGACTCCACAGTAGCTACATTTCTGCATGTGAGTTTCACTATCAGGAACAAGCCATCCTGCTCTTGTGGATGTAGCTTAATAGAACCCCTCTTGGGTTGTCAACCCACAAGGTGCCATGTTCCCTGATATAGAGAACTGTGAAACCAGAATTGAAAACTGCAGTGTATATGGCTTGTTTCCAGTTCTCAGGGAATATGTCATCTGAATACAATCAGAGGTACAGCCGGGTATTTTTAGATCCTGGGCTAAATGGCCTTTTAGGCCTCCTTTTAGATTGCCAGATGCAGTTGTAAAACTCAAATTAATATTCCTCTCCTCTCTTCCATGCTTTCCAACAGTTTCTATATTCCTGATACGTTAAAGTGTATTGGGGGAAAGAAAATATCTTTGCCAATCCTGAATTAACAAGCAATACTCTGAGCATAATCATCAAACTTGCATCCCAATGCCTGCACAATGCTGTGAAACTATGCAATAAAATGGAACTTGCATCTGTTGCCCTCACACGAAACATTTTTACTTGGGAACAAACAGCCTTTTGGTGCAGAAAAAGGAATATATACAATGAGAACATCTGTGTCCGTGTATATGGTCAGCTGGCTCCTCACAGAATATAGAATGATTTTAAATTAATAAAAAGAATTCTGTGGTGAGCAGGTCAGTCTCTGAGATTTTGTTTTGGCTGCACCAGCGAATGTAATGTGTGAGTCATCATCCTAGGATATGCATTCTTTTCTTAATGAATGTGCAAGTCCTCAGAGAGCCACTAGGTGGTGCATGAGATATAGGGAACTCCAGCTGGGTAAATATTGGTTAGAAGAAACTGTTTTCTGGTGGTATCTCTGTGTACGGAGCAATGCTGAAGAGGGATGCCCCATTAACCGAGGTTCCCTTGCAGTTCCCACACTCTCAATGTTTAGTTGAGATTCTAAAACAACATGCCATTCTGAAATGATGCTTCCCCATTCTCTCATGCAGCCATTTCTGAAATAGATTTGAGTGCTCTGATGATCCAAGTCCCATTAATTTTTAGCTGCATTGCTGTAAATGCCTAGATTGTATGCTAAGAAATCAAATCATTTATAAGTAAGGAAATCGCCTATATGACCCCATCAAGCTATGTACTGCTGGAGGTAGCATGTTACCTCCAGGGAGAATGTCTTTTAACAAGCATGGGGGAAGATAGATTTCCAAATGTTTGGAACTTCAGCTTCCAGAAGCTCCCGCTGGCATGGCCAGTTGTGAGGAATGTCATGAGATGAGATCCAAAACATCTGCAGATTTACTTTCTGTCCACCTCTGTTTTATAAAACAAATTTGGGGCACTGTCCTATTTATATTAAGCCTGACCATTGGTTCATCCAGGTCAGAGTGGTCTGTACTGGCTAGCTGTAGAGTAACCCTGGTTTCAGATGGGATCTTTCCTTGCCCTCTCTCAAGATGCAGGGGCCTGAAATGGGGACCTTTTGCATGCAAAGCATCTGCTCCGTGAATAGAAGGCTGAAGAAATGGCTTCAGGCCTGCAGTCTTGATGCAAGCTGTGTATGTACATCCTATTAAAACTAATGGGATCCATTCACAACTAAATGAAAGTAGGACTGGACCAATAGCTTTTCAAAAGTAAGCCAAATTTGTCTTAGGGTTATATAATTTAATACATTCGCGACCTAGATTTTAAATATGTTTCTCTTCTCTGTCCTATGATATTATGGTTTTATATGTAGGAAGAGGAGCAGGGAGGTAAAAATACATGAGGTGATTAATTTCTATCCTCTCTATAAGTTCACTAGGCAGCGGTTTTCCAGGCCTTGTGGAATATTTCACGGAGGAGGCAGCTGCTAGTGGTGACTACTCATGGTGGCTGTACATTAACTCCCATATCTGAGACTAGTTGTATCCTACTAGTATGCTGATAGTAGAAGACAGGAATCCTAAGCATGTTTACACACAAGTCATTCTTTTGGGTAGCTGGTAAGGGTCTGCTCCATAATGAACCACCAGAGATGACAGGAATTTTAACCAGGCATAATTTCATCTCGCTCTTCCTCAAACATAAAACCAGAGTGCGGGCTTAGGCTAAGGACGCATACATGGGTCATTTTTGTGTTCTCCTGCATTTGAATTTTTAAATCTCAAGTTCTTTCTCTCCCCCAAACTAAAGGTATTTTGTGAATTTGGGTAAATCCTTATCAAAAAGGAACTTGAATGAAATTCTTGTTCATCTGCAACAGCCATCCTCAAACTATTCTAGCAAGGATAAGACCATGATGCATTACCTGCTGTCCAACTTCTAAAGATGAACAGCTTGTCAGAAAGAAAAGAGTTGGCAACCCCATTTCAGCACTTGTGGGGTGAATTCACAGGGATACAAACCAAGAAGAGCAAAACATGCAAAGTCCTGGGTCTTGATGAACAAATCTGTGAGTTTCAGTTTCTCCCAATGTTGTGAAATCAATCAATCAATCAGTCAATCAATCATACAAACAGACCTCATTCTTTTTGTTCCAGATAGGAGGAACTGTGCTGAATTTTAGTAAATTCTTATGAAATCTGAACTGTGATGACATTCTCATCCAGCCATCGTTTCATCCCTACATTCTTTGGTGCTTCTTTGATGGGCCCCATGCAACCACCTTTACTGTTGCTTATGCTGCCTCCCAGAGATATTGCATCACTCCAGGGATTGTGGGGGATTCCAAAGTCTGCCCCTGGCACTCGTTACAGCAGCCCTCCTTGCCTTCTGTCCAGCTCCTCCTTGCTCACGAAGGAAACGAATAGGATGTGGAGGGAGAGGCAAGGCGTTCACCGACTGTTCCCCCACCGCAGCAAGAAGCTATAGATCAATAAAGAAGAAAACCCATGATTAGTTTTCCATTTGTCACCTTAAATCCAAATTGAGATTAAATTTGGGGTTATTGTGGTCCTCTTAGTTCTCATCATTTTTAAATTGATAGTGTGACTGTGATACAATTATGTCCTGTTGGCTGGAATGAATGTGTCACACTGCAATTTACAGGCTCTGGTCACATGGCAATACAATATGTTGACTAATAGACTGATGCCAGAGTCTCAAAACGCTGCTTGATTTTATTAAAATGGCTCGGTTTTGCTTGTTAAAACGTAGCAAAACAATCTCCTGCTAATCACTATTAATGCTTCTGGCATTGGTGGTAATGGTATTAATCATGAACAGGCTCATTTGGAACACATTTAAAGCCATCTAAAATTGTTTAGTAGTTGATGAGTTGTTGCTGAAACACTTTTGCAAAGATGATTTAGGGCTTGATATTTTGGGGGCGTTTCACACATAAAGCATAATAAGGGCGCTTTAAAAAAAAAAAAGGAGCAGCAGCAACCAATCAACTTAGTGCAGTTCTGCAGAGGTGTCCTGTTTGCAGGGGCTCTAGATGCTTTCTTCCTTTCCCAAACTTCTTTTTCCTTCCAGACCCGAAGGCTACAAACTGCACCTGTCATTTGCATGTTTTACACTAGCTTGTATCATATTTTCAGGAACTCCTAAAGTGCCTTGAGGCCATGGTGTGCTGAGTTTGCCTACCTGCAACTTTTGTCAGTGGAATTCTGCAACTTGGGAGGGAAAGCTCAGGATGTGACAGTTTTCCCTGAGCGCTTCTAACAGGACGAACGGCAGCTGGAGAGCTTGTTGCAGGAATGTCCATCTCTGTGACAACTGTGAATTCTGAAGCATTCCTCGGTCTCTGAGGCAGAGGGCTTACAGTTCATTTTGCATGTGCAAGGACTGCTAAGAGATGTCAGGAACTGACAAATTACATATAATGTAAAGTAAGCAGCTCTTTGCATCTTTCTCTCACGTTTGTCTTCACCGCATTTCCTAGAGAAGAACTGGGTGTATGCTCTGGGTGGAATGAGAGCCAGTGTTGGGCAAGTGGCATGAGAAGAGTGATGGCCTTAGGTTTGAGAGGCACCGATTCAAACTCTTGGCTCATCCACAACCATCCCACTGGCCTACCTATCCTATAGGGCTGTTCTGAGGTTAAAAAGGGACTCGTTCCATGTATATTGGCCTGGGCTCCTTTGCGGACAAGGTTTTGGAACAGCTGCCTTGTACCCTGTCACCAAATGCTCATGTTCCATCTTCTCGTGCAAAACATTTCTGGGGGGAAAATGATCTGCTTAGTGACATAGGAGTTATTTCTCCATGGCCTGATTCAAAACTTCAGCCACAGCATTACATAGTAAGGACCAATTGTTTGGATCTTTCCTGGTTCCACGAGTGTCATGATCACAGCATAGACAAGCAACTCTGTGTGAGGGGAGGGGAGCTTTTAGAATAGACAAGAGGCAGTCCTCATTAGTCCCTCACATTCCTCTCCTTTTATGAGGTCGGGTATAGAGGATCACCATGAAGAATGAGAAATGGATGGACCAACCCACAAACAACTGTTGAAAGAACACCTGGGCATCTGAGCAGCATCTCTGCCACTGATTAATGGCTGTTCTGTTTCAGGCAATGGTCTCAACCAGTAGTGGTTCCAACTGAGATGGAGAGGGTGCTTCTAGATGAGTTTAGGTCACAGAAAGGGAAACAGGACAAGGTCCAGGCAAAGCACATATCACCTGGATAGCTCTTCATGCTTCCGCTATGAACAAACCCAGAGGGAGCCTTCAATGAAGCTGCAGATCCACCTGGGTGGCCAGATCCATCTTTAGTGGGTGGAATTGCTTCTGCTGAAAAGGCTTCACCTGCTTCAATAGTGGTTGACTCTGTGAGGTCTCTGGAGACAAGTTTTGTTGAAGCTTCTGGGGTAGATTCTTCAGAATTTTGAGGTTAACCACCACATCTTTTGGGGCCAAAAGTGGTTCTGGTCAAATGAGGCTGACCATTTGCTTCCCAGTGCCCCAGAAACTACTGCACATTTTCTTCTAGTTCTGAGGACAGATGCCTCCCACAATCTGATATTTTCTCTGGTTCCATAACCTCATCCTCCAAAGGTGGCCCATTGGACACCAAGATCATGATGGTACCATGACCATGCAGACACTGCCAGATGCAAGTTCAGCCAGTATGTGGAGGGGATCCATGCATGTTCTGATATATGTGTGCAAAGCTTCTTAATGGAAGGTGTACAGTCATGACCCCCCTCATATTGAGGAGCTCTCTGAGAATGTGCTTCCATGCATCAATTGAACACCTGGGCGGCAGACCAGGTGGCTGAGATGTGTCCGGGCACCTGTACACATTGGCAAAGGGGGTGGGCTCACCTGTGCAGCCTTGCAGACCCCCTCGTGTATTCTTCCAGTGCATGGTGGGTTCCTCTCCTTCCTAACCCACTTCCCAGTCTGACCCTCAGGAAGGATCCCAGCCGATTACATTCTAAATAAATAAATGCTTGTCAGTTTAATCACAGCTGGGTCTAGGGGATTTATTGAAAGGCGGCTTTGACATTTTTCACACCGTAATGTTTAATTAAAACATGCTTTAAAACAAATAAAGAATTGGGACTGACATTTTCCATGCAGGAAGCCTACCTGAGCTCGATAATTCGGGTGGAGAAAGGGCTGGAACAGGTAGGCTTTATGAAACCGCTGTGTGTGGTGTGGATGAAGTGTTGTACTGTTTAACAGCTGAAGGGCACCTGTGGGAATAAGTTGCAGCCAGGTCTGACTAAATAAATCAATTTTTGAAGTAGGCCAGAAAACTGGATGGCAATATGTAAGTTTAAAAAGTGACAGATATTGCTAAAACATTTTGAAAGGAATTTAATTTAAACACTAAATCTCCCACAGCCTGACACTCTGCCCAATTGACACTATTAAATTAATATGCAAAGAAATCTGCTGGGAGCAAGGAGAAAAAATTCTGCACTATCTGCCAGCTGACCATTAAAAAGGGCATGCTTTCAGTCCAGAGAGGGGATGGCTACTTCCTGTAAGCTGCAGTGCCTGACTCAGTGGTCTGGGGGTCCGGAGCTCTGTAATGAAGTCTTGCCACACCGTTTTGCAGGGATAATGTCACATCTTGCAAACGTGTGCCCAGGCAGATCACTTGGCACTCTTGGAATGTGCACGCTCCAAAGAGGCAGTGCGACATCCAAATGTGGAATCTGATTCTTACAGCTTGAAAACACTTTTTGGCAGGGCCATGAGAGGAGAAGATGAAGTGCTCTGCAGCCTGCATCTTCATCCAGCTGGAAACATGGAAGTTCTTCCAAACAGAATGGAACTGATTACATTGAAACAGAAGTTATGCAGCCATTTTGCCAGGCAGGACCTAATACTTGCATCCCATCCAGACAGGTTTGACTTTACAGGCTTTACGGGCTATCTAAATGTTAAATGCACCCGCTCTAGGCTTTATTTACATTTTACGTTTCTAGACCACAGAATGGCTGAAGATCTCTGACTACTGTACAGCAATTAAAGCCATACAATGCAGCCTGATTGAATGTAAAACCCCCAAAGCCAGCTCTTGTAGGGTGTGCATTCTTTAGTGGCCTACAGTAGTTGTGCTTTATTACAGCTTGGTGTGAAGGTATTATCATGGGATTGTCTTTATAGCCACGCCATAAAAGGTTTCACTGGCTGATTCTTGCACATCAAGATGCTGTTAAAGGTACAAGAACAGAATAGAGCTTCGGGGTGGTGGGACAGGATCACTTGGCAAGCTTAATTCTGGTCGTAGTAACCACAAAGCTGCTGGCTTACTGCGAGTTGATCTCTCCCTCCTTCAGGGTCACTGAAAAGTATTTTAATTGGTATCCCATGAAGAACTGCTGCTATTGTTCTTGCCGCTTTTATAACATTTATATCCCAAGGTGGCTTCCAAGGTTCTCTTCCTTTCCATTTTATCTTCACAACAACCCTGTGAAGAAGGTAAGGCTGAGGACCTGTGGCTAGCCCAAAGTTACCCAGTGGGCTTCATGGTTAAGCAGTGGCTAGAAGCCACATTTCCTAAGCCTCAGCCTAGTATTCTATCCACTGGCTACTTCGAGTCTGTTTTGTCCTTAAAAGAAGAGGCATTTGGATGGAGTGGGCATGTGACGTGGTGCAAATAGCATGGAGTTACCGAGGGTGAGTTGGACCGGGCTGTGGAATCCTGGGATCCAAATTTCACCTTTGCCAGGTCAGCAGTCTTGTTAAGCCTTGCTTAACTTCAATTTTTGTTGTTGTTGTTAGTCGTGAAGTCGTGTCCGACCCATCGCGACCCCATGGACTACATTCCTCCAGGCCTTCCTGCCCTATCTTTTTGCCTTTTACCATATGGCAAATGGACATCTCAGTGACTTGCTTCAAGGAGTTGTTATGAGGATGAGCAGGTTAAGGAGTCTAAGGTCCTTTGCAAATTAGGGATGTCACATACTAGGGGTATTAGCCTTGGGGTAGAGGGACTGTGTGCCTATATTTTTGTGTACAGGGAAAGGAAGGAAGAAAATAACAAGCCAGTTCATGAGGGGAAGGCGAAGAACAGTGAATGAGATGGAGGTACTGAACCGTTAACTAGGCTGTGGTACTTGTTCCAGCAAGTCAGCAAATGCTTTTGTGACACAGTTGTGAGTCTGCACCGAGCATCTGGGATTCTCTGATGAGAACACTGTAAAACCTACATTGGACTCCCCTTTATATTAGGCTCAGACCCTGTTCAGCGCACATCAGCTGATGAGAAATAAAACTAGGGGCAAAGATAAGTCAACGTGCTAATGATTCTGTCAAGATCTCATATGCTATTAAATGTACATCTAACATCACTCCTAATTTTCCTCACCATTAAGCATTAGGAAAGAAAAAAAAATCATATGCATTCTGTCGGGGCCAGAAAACTAGGACAATTGCAGTCGCTCTTCATTTCTGCTGAAATGTATGGAATATGTAAGCAGTCCATGGACAAGTGTCCCTAGCTAATATGCATCTTAGAAATATGCTTTTAAAAGATCTGAGGGTGGACAGATGATGCTATTCCTGGGTCCTAATGTATGTACTGCAGGCAATGGTACAAGCAATGCGCTTTGCCTCATAAATTGACTCCTGCATGGATGGTTAGGCCTCTAATAATGTTGGCATTCCCATTCAATAAGAGCTTCCCAGTTATAAAGCATGAATGCTGAAGCTTAGATAGGGCACTCTGAACAGAATCTAAGGAAAGAATTCCGCATTGTATAGAGGAATAATGCTCAGATTTTATCGCACGGGAGGGGACCCTTGTAGCCACAGGCCAACTCCAAACCATCTGAGGTCCCTATCTGACCCTTTGGAGTTCTCCAGGTGGCCACACGCCTTCCCCCCAGCCACTAATCTTTTGGTAATTTCCCTGCTTTTGTGCAGCATTTTCCTCCCAAAATGCCTCTCCTAAAACTTCATTGCTGGCAGTGAAAGATTCAAACTGAAATGTGAAAAAACCAGAATGAAGCCCACATGACCTCCTTTGAAGCTAAATTTGGTCCTCAGGCTGCAAGAGGCACATCACCACTTGTTTTACAGCTTGGATAACGCTATTTTTCCTCTCCTTACAGCAGCCCATCAGCTGGGCATCAGCTGGGCACCCCCTAAACCCATGGGTTTAGGTAGAAAGAGTTGATGGGGTGTTGCTTTCATGAGAGCAGCTTGCTGTATCCTTTTACATATCAAACAGTCCATATGTGTAAGTTGGCGAACATGAAAACAGATGGAGCAAATGCAAAGTATTAGGTCTAGCTGGCTATGGAGTTTGTGGCTCCTGTTCTTCTGGAGCACTGAAATCTGGCCAGCCAGGCAGTTGCTCTGTAAACCTGCAACAGATGTGCTTCTGTGCAAGAGGGGCAGCCTGGCATGTCTGGATTTTTCTGCTCTAGCTCCTGCAGCTTCCTCATCCTCTCTTGCCTCATCTTCATTAAATTGGGTGCGGGAGGGAGACAAGCCTTCCTGGGTCACCCCTGCAAGAAAGGCCAGGCCTGCCGTTCTCCTTTCCCAGCATTTCAGCTCTTCAGGAAAAAAGGTGCTGGCCAGAGGACCATCTGGGAAGTCCCTTTTAGCTCAGTGAGAGGGCACCTATGTTGCTTTCTGGGAATCCCAGGTGCAACCTTTGGCATTTGGAGCTGAAAGGATCAAGGAAATGCTGCTGTGAAAGGCCACCGGCTAGAAACCCTCAGCAGCTGCCTTCCAGTTTTTCTTTCCTCCACTGCATGCAAGTGGCTGGTTCTTGGAAGCAGTGGTATCATTCCTTGGAAACATGCTTTAGAGTTTTCCGAGGGTAGGCAGACCATAGTATTCTTGGGTCCTAATGTATATATTCCAGGCAACATGCTTTGCAGGGACACAGGCTGGGAAGGCATGTGCAAGGAATCCCCATGGGGGTGAGAATCCACCCTATCCCCTGGGCTCATCTCCCTTGGCTGCCCTTCTTCCTCTGCTTATTTTCAGCTGGCTCCATTTCCAAATGTAATCAAGAAGATGGATGCATCACTTGGTCAATAAGAAGAAAGCAAGCAATGATGTGTGTGTCGCTAGGGTGCTGAGGGCAGTAAAGATCAAAGGCTAGAAGCAGACACTTTTGTGGCCACTCTTGCCAGGGGACTCTATGCTGGAAACCTTAGAACAGACCATCAATTCTCTCCAGTGTTTCAGAAAACTAATCCTACCCCACAGGAACTCTACAGTAGGGTTTGGATGAACCCTTTCAGAATCCATCCCTCCAACATCCGCAGAATTGTTTTTGTGCGTGGCCTGCTCCTGCAAAGCGAGCCAAGCCAAGAGGAAGTCCACAAGTGCTTGCACAACTATCAGCCTTCCTCACCAGGAGTAGCTGCTTTATAATGCGGGTGATAACAGTGGAAAAATCTATGTATGAACAAGTGGAATTTTTGAAAATATGGTCAGAGAGTCATGCTCACAGTTATGCTTCGCTGTTACAGCAAGGAGAGTTCTGTAAATGGAACAGAATTTCCAAAAATATTGTAAGAGATTAACTCTTGTATTGATGCTTTGTTGTTATAGTAGGTTGAGTTAAGATGAATAGAGCTATTTAAGCACATGATAATTGTGGCTAGAGTTAAAATTGCCTTAAAATGGTAAGCAAAGGGAAATTCAATTATAGAAGACTGGAAAAATAAGTTAGTGATTAAGCAGTAATGGTAAGACTAATTAACTATGTAAAAAGATAACCAGGCAAAGAAATTAATGATAAGTGTAAAGGGAATGGAATTTTTGGGAAAAGTATTAAAGATTGATGTCTGTACCAGGGCTTCATTGTTTTAGAAAGCTGAGTGAAGGTGAATAGAGAATAAGTTGAAGAACTGCAATTTAGCAGAATTTTCAATGAATTTTAACTGTTCTAAAAAAACAAAACAAAATGTCATTGAGTGGAGAGAATCATGATTAGTGACTTAAAGTGACTGTTCCTTCTCTTTCTCTCTTTTTTGTACTTGATGGTCTGTGTAGTATCTGTCTGAGATCCTTGGTGTTTCTCTGTTACAGTTTCTTTATTATTTTTATTTTTTCTCTTTCCAAACTGTACTGGCATTGTGTGGGTGTGTGGGAAAGGGGTGCTGTGAGCAGGCCTGCCAGCTGCTGTTCCCAGTGACCAAACTCCACCTCCCCGCACTGCTGGGAGTACCATGGGCAGGATGTGGGGAGTCACGCAATTCCAGGATAGTGACCCACGGACACTGGGCGGGCTCACCAGGAACTTGGACTCTGGGTCGCTGCCAAGTGGATTAGAATCCAGGGAGACAGGCCTAGGGAGTCCAATCAGTTCCCAGCCCCCAACAGATTCCTCCTCACTTATCCCTGCTCCAGAACTGGCTCTAGATGATGCAACAGATGCACCATGGCAAGATTCCAGCATGGCTTCTTGTGTCATGTGAAAGTGCCCGCAGTGGTGGCCTTAGGAGGGATGCCAAAATCCTCTGAACCCTCTTCTTCAGAGTTCGCAATTCCCTCTAAGCTCAGCTGAGTTTCTCTGTAGCGAGGTAGCATTGTGACCTATCCTTGTAGCGATGCAAAGTATCTTGGAATGGCTTATATTTGAATGGCCAATTAAGACCATTTGGTATTTTAAAAGTTTTTAATGCATTTCATCTCTCTGTGCTTTGATTGTGAAAGGGGATATGCAAAGCGTTTAAATAACTAAATTAAAATATTTTCTGTTATTAGGATTGTTCCTATATACCAATAGCAAATAATTCCCTGAGTCTGAATCATTTCATAGCCAAAACATCACTTCTCCCCGCAGAAGGGAGATAGCAACAGGAAGACGTCAAGGCTTTCATAAGCACAGAAAATTAATAATAGGAAAAATAGTGGGATAAATCCCTGGAAAGCAGTCCAGTGTGAGGACTGGGAATGCTGACTGTCTGAGAGGTGGGGAAATAGCACCTGGCAGAGGGAATCGGATAGAATATCCTCAGGCAGCACATGACAAGCGGCTGGAGCCCCCAACAGAAACATTCTGCACTGCAACACTTAGTTGCAGACAATAATAATGCTGGTCTGTAGAGTCCCATGGATTATGCACTCTGTGGAAGAGGCCTTGCTTCAATACTGGGAGAAACCGCATCATTGCCACAAGTATTTTTATCCCTCCTTATCTTGTCCCCATTTACCTTCACTTTCTCTTTCATTTCAGAGAGCCTGTCACTTTGAGTTGTCTGTCAGCTGCTGTGGTGTCTGACAATGGCGCTGTATAGATAACAATGTTATGAGCTGCCACCGGTAATCTGCGGTTACCATCGGGAGTTTTTAGGCTCATTCTGAAATAGAGCGCTGAGCTGTTTTACCCCTCAGAGGAACTTATGCTCTGGATTTATTACTGCAAGGAACTTTAGGTTTCTTCCCCTATATGTCCACAAAAGGGAATTCTGGACAGTTCATGAATCTGTTTTTTTTTTAAATCCACAAATGTGCTTCGGTCTAATTGATAAGGGCTAAAAATTGCCATTTTGCAGTCAGTCAATTTGAAAGGCACTCTAGCTCTGTGGTGGATCAGTTGTCATAGAAACAGGTAAGATAGCCGTATATGGTTCAGAAAGGGTTGTTTCCAATGCAGTTAAAAGCAAAACTTCTCCTTGGTGTGCATTCCTTTAGACCAGAGAGGAATGTTGCAGGATGAGGCCTTTGAGAGTATGTGCATTTTGCTTACAATATTTCAGATTTCCAGAGGGGGAGCTGTATTTGTCTGCTGCCACAAATCAAATAGTCCTGTGGCATCTTAAAGTCTAACACTTTTTTATGCCATAAACTTTTCTGATGAAAGGTCCTGTAGCCCCGCAAAGCCAGGTGCTGCAATAAAAGTGCTGAACAGCCTTGAGGTGCCGTGAGGCTCTTCAGTGCTTCTAGAAATGGTGGTGCAGAAGGCAGTGTTTTGGGGGGCACATCTTCCTCCAGCTATTGGCTTGGATCTCTGCAGCGACACCTGTGTTCGGGTGGAAGTTGTGGTGTGTTACTGCTAGGGAAAGCCTACTCTCTTCTCTGATTGCTGATGGGAGGCAAAAGTCGGGATTCCCCTTAGAATTTATTTATTTATTTATTTATTTATTTATTAAAACATCTTTATGCCGCCCCATTCGCCGAAGCCTCGGGGCGGCTCACATCACTAGAATGTGCTCACCATCTCAACTGCAAGGCAAGCAGTTGTTCCTTGCTCTTTGTTCTGCTCATAGATTTGGGATCCGGTATTATATGCTTCCTTTCAACCCACCTGGGATGAGCCAAGCTGGAGCCTCAGGTAGCACTTGGAGTAGCCAGTCCTAAAGGAGCTGTCCAGGTCTGTTTGCTACCTTGATCAGAAAGAGTCACAGGGAGACGGTGTGTGATGTGCAAAGGAGGCACCTGACACAGCCAGTGGCTCACTTGCTGCTTGCTGCCCCAGTAGGATCAGAGCACAATGCACAGTGGAGGCCCCTGGAGGAAGGGCTCCTGAAGATATGGGCCAAGTCCCTTTCCTCATGTAAAGAACCCTCCCCGCCACCGGCCCTGGGCAACGTGTGAAGCACCCTGTCTCTGCAAGCATCGATCTGGGCTTTCAGCACTGCTGCAAGATGGTCCCACCGGGCTGCGTGTATCCCTGCATCCTGCCCTTTGCAATCGCATGGAATTTGCATCTGGGGCCCTTACAGGATCCCCTCGATGATGCCTCTTCTGCTCCTTTAAGAAGCCTGGGCCATTTGGTCTCTCAGGTTGTTCCTGTTCCAGTCCCTGACGCAAAGCCCGCTGACATTCCTCCTTATTGCTCCAGAATATTCCAGGCTTGCTTCGAGTGGCCTGACACTCTCAGGCCTCACACATGCTTATTCCATAACCTGAAGCCATAGCAGGAGCAGAGCATTAAGGACCGTACCCTTACGGAGCATTTTCTGGAGCTGAGACGAGATTATTTAGTTCCAGTTTGGATTGTGCCACTGTCAGAGACAACAACAACCCCTCTTTGACTGCTTCATGGAAGGTTCTTCTTCAGAAAACGTGTGGATTTTAATATGGAAATCAAGACTCTTGAATGTATATGGCTCAGTGCTAGTCTTTTTGGCCACTTCTGACCTGGGTGGGGGGGAGTTTTAAGCCACATGTTTTCTCCACAGCTGCAGAGGGGATGCGATCCTAAAGTTGACAGGCCTGAAGTGCAATTTGCACGGCTTCCACCACCAAGCAGCCCTCCCTGCCCTGCTCCCCGTGGCTGCTACCGTGGCACATGCACCATCTTTCCACATGTTTGCTGGCATGTGGACCATCTTGCAAGAGGCTGCAGGGCTCCCCTAAGAACTTGGCACATGACCGAGATCTCACGAATTATGACTGGGTTTTCAGGTGACGCTGTGGGATAAGGTGAGCGATCGAGAGTCCCATAGAAACAGAGAGCCAATTCTTTACAGCCCTGCCATCCACTTTCTCACTGTGGCCAGTACCATGGAGGAAAAGTGGCTGGTGTGGCCCTCCAGAGCCCTAGCTCAGGGTGGCTGTTTGGAGCAGGTGGGCAGTGCAATCAGCCGCTTGCCCAGCTCTGTCGCCTCATGGGGGTGTTGGGATCAGACCCAGCCCAGGTCCCACTGCAAGTGCCTGCAGAACGGGGGCACCCTTGCCGCTGCTTGCAGCCGTGCAGCAATTATGCAGGGCGGCTGGAGGCTCTGGAGTGCCGCATCAAAGGCTGCATGGCACCACAGCTCTTTGCTGCACCCACGTGAGCTGCCTGCTGCCTTCCACGTGCTCTGGCTTGCAGCATTGTCTTGCCTTGCCTTGTCTCTACCCACATGTCTTAGCAGCCTTTTTGGGCTAAAGGGTGGGGTAAACATGCTGTATTTAAATACCCTCCGGCAAAATCAGGACAGGGAGAAGGTGGAATAGAATGGAGTGGTTGGAAGCCTGATCAGGAGCATTCTACCCTGCAACATTCCCCTGCAAGGTTCTAGTCCATGCTGAGGATGGTGTTTCCTTGTAAGAATGCAGATTAGTTTTGGCTTATTATTAAACAGAATGTTATGCTATGCTTTCTCAAAATCATACCTTTATCCAAGCTCTCATAGCATGGAGATTTTCAAGGGCAGATGATTAAGCGAATAGCAATTCTTTTATCATTTGAAAACCCTGGGCTATGCACAGACCTGCAAGGTCATACTTATAGAAAGATATAGAATATTTTGTTTTCAAGGATCACATTTGGAAATGTTGTGGGGTATTTAGAGGGGGCAAGGGAGGGAGGGAGGAAATATTTCTTCCTTTCACAACAGAATGGGAGGAGAAATAATGGAATTTGTAGCAATGGGTGATATTAGCCATCAGCATGCATGCAAAAGAAACTGTGCAAAGCAATGATGCCAATCCTTAAGAAGTTTGGAAGCCCTGATCAGCTCTCATCACTGCCGCTTCCACACCTGAAGTTTCCACAGGATTCTGGGCTGATGTTGACCCTGGATGCTTTGCCATGCACCAGGTTCCGCGGGTTCTGTGTCCCCCTAGATGTGTGGCCAGAACAGTCCTTTTTGCAATTTGATGAGCATTCTCTCTTTGGTCCAAGCAGCAGTCAGTGATACAGATGCTAAGCATTTCTGGCAGAGAAGTTCAGCCCATGACTGCCCCTCTGGTTACTCAGCTGCACACCCAGGCCTGGCATTTAGCCAAACACCCGTTTATGCTGTTCCTTTGCACTGATGGAGGGCCCTGTCTGATGGTTGATAAAAGAGCTCCGTTTCCGAGCTTTTCAGTTAGGCAGATGAAATGCCAGCTGCCTCTGTCTGCTACAGCAATATAAAATCTGCCTCTTATCCTGTGCAGCTCTTGTGCGGCTTATAAATGGCCAAGCGTCGAAAACCTCACAACTTTGACCTTGGGTCAGTGGCTTGGAGGCAGCAGAGGCCCATGAGAGTAACTGTCAGGAGAACGTCTCCCAGGGGCCCACACTCTGCAATCCTGGCTGCAGCTCATGCTAAGGGGGAGTAACCTGCTTTGCTGATGAAACATCTTGGGGAGTGACAAGATCCCATTGGCAGGCCATGGATTCGGAAGCTGTGCCTATGGTCAGATCGATGCAAGCAGGGATCTTTCTCCTGAGTGTGGCAGGAGTCCCCTTCTCAGTCCTCCTGCCCTGGTGGAGGGGCCACAGGTGTGGGTGCGACAAGTCTCATGAAGCAGCCAGCATGGGGTATGGCTAGCGTCATGGGTGGGACTAGTTAGTGTAGACCTCTCTATTGCTTTAGCAAACACACGAGAGAGAGAGAGAGAGAGAGAGAGAGAGAGAGAGAGAGAGAGAGAGGCTTTAAAAGAAATGCCCTTCTGTCGTATGTTGATGATGTAGCCAGTAACCGAGATTATTCAGGGGATCCTATGTTAACACATGACCACTATATCCTTCAGTTGGCTCTCTCTCTCCTTCCAGCTCCCATCGTGGTTGCCCAAAATCACATCAAGAGGCTAGTAAGGAACACTAAAGTGCAAAGTTCAAAGCTAGGGGACTGGGTTCAAGGTCCTTCATCAAGTGCAATAAGTAGTCTCTTTAGGCTGTAGATTCTGGAGGGCATGGACCGGTTATGAAGGGTTGGAGAACAGCCTTGCACCCCTTAAATCTGCTCCACTGTCAGTCCTCCAGTGGTGTCAGTGTGTAGGTAAGATTCAACTGCCCATCTGGCTGGCAGCTGTACATGGAAGCCAGTCAGTTGGGCAACAACACTGTCCTTTGTCTTGGGCATCAAAATGTCTTGGCCCAGCCCAGATTCCAGTGCTCAGCATCTGGAGCATCACTGCAAGACCCTCTAAAGGTTTCGCATCTAACTGGAGTAACGGATATACTGGGGCTAAAATAGGTGTGATAAGGGAAATAGTATGGCCTCCCATTTTTTAAACCTTGGGGTGGTTGTGATGGGAGGCTCTCACTCTGATTGTGAGCCAGTGTATTCAGCGAAAGGGGATTTCTAACCCCTGCCCACCTTCAAGGTATACTCATGGGCATCTTTAGAAGCGCCCACTTATCCAGGGGCTGGAGGTTGCACCCTTATCTATTCTCTCCCTTTTAGGCCCTGCATGTACAGATTGAATATTTGCATATGGCTCATGGCAATGTCATTCTTGAACAGCCAGCACTGTGCTACTATCACTTTGAAAGGCTATCAGAAGAGCTAGCAAGAACAAATGGGCCAAGACCCAGGAGCATCACAGGATGATATATACCACTCCTTTGTCAGGTGGTAAATGTTTTTGAAAACCAGCTTTAACTCACTTGTGACAGTGGTGAGAAATGTGTGCTTGAGGTCACTGAATCTTGTGCATTCCCCACTCACTTGCTCTGGAGCACATCCCTAGATGATGGTCTTTTTGGTTGCAAGGATTTTGCTTTGGGTTCCGTACCTTTTGGCTTGGGTAATAGAATTGTCAGGTTGAATATGTGGAAAGTAGGCAGGCAGGCAGCACAAGAACTAGAAAGCAAGCAGAACAAGTGGGAGAGCTCCACACAGGCAGAAAGATTCACCCTGCCAGCAGGTGGAATTAGCCAAGGCAAGACGATGCTCTTTCAGGAATGAAGCTGAGGCCTTCTAAATGCAAAGCATGTGGCTGTATCACTGAGCTGTGGTTCCCTCAGGATTAGGGATGAGCAGACTTTCAGACCCAGTCTTGTGAGGTTTTCATTTTTTCCATTGCCAGGTGTGTTCCATGCTGGTTCTACACGGTGTTTTCCCATTCCGGGAATTATACTTATTTTGTGAACATGTTTCAAATGTATGCAAACATGCGCCCATGAACTAAAGTGACTTTTGTGGATTTTAGAAATGTACAGCAGCACTTTTTGGTGCGTGTGTGCCTTTTTCAGATGGTCACATTTTGGTGGTCTCCCTGAATGTATCACAAGCTTTGAAACATGGATTTCAGATTGTAAATTGCATTCAGGGCTGCATTCAGTTACTGGAGACATGAACTGAATAATTGGGAGTGAGGGAATACCTTGGCAGACTCAATTCCTCCTCAGTATTCCCTGTTTTCTCTTAGTAGTTTCCTGAGTCTTAAGCACAGGACTTGTTTGATCCTTCTGTCCAAGATCTTTTGACTGAAGAATTATACGTCAGGCCATCTGCAAGCATGATTTGCTGCAGGTTCTCTGTCTGTCTTTGTTTAAACAGAGCCTGCTCCTGTGCCTTTAACAATAGCTCATTTTAGTGAGTGAGGACGCGTGCTAAGGAATGTTATGCCATGACAAGTGAACGGCTCGTAACTGTCTGTAACTCGATTGCTTCAGCATGTATACTGTGTCGAATGCTGAATTGTACCGCTTCCTTTTCGATTCACACCATTATGGTGGAAACAAGGCAGAGCGGAGCATGTGCTGTGTTCGGCGTGTGCTAAAGTTGCATTGTGACTGCTTCAGCAACCTGGTGTGTGTTTACTATGCCCCAAGCAGGAGCAAGCTAAATGTGGGCTGCATGTTGAATGGGACCATTTATATGTGCCCTTCAGCATGTGCCAAATGTTGAAACAGTCTTACTTATTCTGTATTCAGAACATACACACTGGATTGTGTGAGATGGACCATCCAAGTGTTTGTGGCTTGTTTTGCTGAAATGAGGAAGGAATAGCCTGCAGGCTGAATTCATGAAACTTCTGTGACCTGTAATACCAGTTAAACAGAGTATCTTTGGATGGGCTTCACTGTATGTGATAAGAATACAGATGTCTAATTACCACTGTAATTAAGTTGTCATTAGCTGCTATTCTGTAGGCCCTCTGGCAAACTTCATTTAAAGCTTGAATTACTAGGACAGCTCAAACTAGACATCAAGTGTAATTTTTATCATAAAAATTAAATGAAACAACAAGCCAAAGGCATGACAGATGTTGACCATGCATAATAGCATGTGAGGTGTTGATCACGGTTAACAAAGCTTTATTTGTAGCTCTTTGTCCTTGAAAGTTCGGTTATTAGTAGTATTTCTCCACTGCTTTTCCCTCTTCTGCCTTTTTGCAGTTCCCCCAAAAGCTGACCCAGATATTTGAAGTCTCAAGAAACATACTACAAAAAAATCTGGTGGTGTTTAAAGAACTGCAGCGTTTAATAATTAACACATCCTTCATGCCTGTGATCATTGTTTCTTGAATTCCTCTACACAAGGCATTTATTGTGCAGTCAAGGTAGTTTGTGGCAGCGTCACACAGTCCTCCAGGCCCTCTCCTGTGTTTTCCAAGCATTTTCATAGCTTTCTTTTAGAATGAGGGACGTGTCTATTCAGTGGATGCCACGCCATGAGACACTCTGAAATGCTTCTATAGCTTTGCAATTTTGCTATCCCACAGCACTACCTAGTGGTTGTGTAATGGAGCACATAGAAAGGGTGAAAACAAAAAAAACCTATCATTTTCTCCCACTAGCTGATCCATTCTTAAACTCTTGCTTATGCATCCAGGACTGCCATATGAATGGTTTCGTACCTACTTTCAGATCTGGGTTTCTTCTTAAAGCTAATTTAGCAAAGGAAAATGGGTCAAACTGCAATTGTCATGCTATTGTACACCAACTGCTTTTACTGTTGCAGCTGCAGGAGGTATCCTATCCATTTTCCTATAAAATCAAGTGGAGTCCATTTGGAGAGAAGATCCAGATGCAGGGCTTCTAAAACTGCCCAACTGTGGGAAAAAATCCAATCATGGTGGGGAAGACCAAAACTGAGTTCCGATTAGAAGCAAAGCCCAGTGATAGAGAGCAGGATCAGGGACACCATACCCAGCCTCCCTAATTGGAAGCTGTGTTCAATGATATCTGTGACAGAATGGAACCTCTCAACATGTGTAAAATAAAGCATTCAGTTTTCAGAAACACTGGCCAGGTATAGTAAGAGAAATCCCATATAAAATATATGCAGTTTGGAGTGTAATATTCATCTTACGTGTATTTACTTTGCCCCATACACTCAACTTCGAATATACTCATTTATCTCTATCTTGCATAATTGCACTAATCAGTTTATCAAATTTTAATATAACCATTTGATATACATCTTTAGCAGTTAGTATTCCAAGATAGGTAATATGGAATTGCCAGCTTCCCAGCACTGTGTTGGGGAGTGTATCTCCAGTAGACAATGATTCAAACTTTGTCCAGTTAATCAAATAGGCTGACAACTGACCTGATTTTAACCCTGCAAAGAATTGAGAAGCAGAAGCCTTGGTAAAGTGGTGGGTTGAAAGCCTCATGCACACAAGCCCTTTTCTCCATGATGGATGCCACCCATTCTCTCTTGCTGCCTCTTATGCCTGGAGCAACAACAACAACAACAACGCTTCCTCCCCCTCCTCCTCCCCCTCCCCCTCCCTCTTCTTCAGATTCTACCTGTTCTTTGGCAAAACTTTGCAGTTCACCCCAGCACTAAAATCATCCATATTCTGGTAATGTCACCAATAAAACACACCTTTCCCATTCCTCCTGTTGCTGCCAGTACTGCTAAAAATGCAGGCATCAAACGACTGTGAAGCAGGAATCAGTCTGCTGTTACTCTCCGTAGCACCTTGGTCAGCATATCTAGAACTCTGCATAAATAGCAGTGATCCTTGCCTTTCTTTTAAAGTCTGCTAAAATGCAGTGAGCTTCCTTTTAGCAGGCCACATGCTTCTGAGCAGTCTTGCATAGGGCATGACCCAAACAAGCAAACAAAATCAGACTCAGTTGTCATCTGGCTTTGACTGATGCCAGAAGATGAGGTAGCTGGCAGGGGGAAAATAAAAGTTAAGATATATAAAACAGGAAGATAGAAGCTATTACATTTCATATGCTGTTTAGCGTAGCACGCACTGTTGCTTTCAGGGAAACTCGTTTTGACCCCTTTTATCCTGTGGCCATTCCACGTTGCCAAAATCATCCACAGCTCGTCTGGAGGATGAATGACAACAGTAGCAAAGACCTGCATTCACTCATCATATAATCCCATCACCCTAAATAGAACTCTCCTAAAGCTGTCACAAAGTAAAAAGAGGCAGGAAAGAAAAGAACATAGACGATAACTGCGGACTTTAGGGTTGGCATAATTTATCATATCAGATAGCTTCCAACTATCATTTTAGAAAGGCTTCTTGCATTCTTTGTGCATCTCTTTTTCATCTTTATGTACTGGAGTTTCTTTATAAGAGAACTTGCATATTTATAAGCCCACTTGGGTTTAAAATATAGCATTGCTTTCAAAGATAACTGTACTGTGGTATTTTCTTTTAAACAAGTTCTGTCAAAAACCTGCTGTTGCAGTGTGTGTGCGTGTGTGCATGTGTGTGTAAACAAAAACGATTCTTCTCACAGCCTAATATGTAGTCTATAATTTGCCACTCATGCCTGCAGTCAGGTGTCTGCATAATATTTAAGGGATCCTTTCTCACATGGTATTTTTAAGCTGCACCTGTCAAATGATTTACATGTAAATATCGCATGTATATATGCATTTGGCAAACACATGTTCACAAATGTGTGCATTATGTAGCACACTTGTGAGGAAGCTGGGATTGGCTGCAGCTTCCTAGCCTATGTACAATTTGTTGCAAAAATGGATTTCTATCGCACAGAAAGTGAAGTGTCTCCCAGATCCATGAAATAAGTATAGAAATAAGAGAAAAATAAGTGTGACCAAGTGTTACATAGAAGGTGAGATAACACAGGATAACAATGCACACCTTATGAAGTGTCAAACTGCCTCGGATATTACAGACCTGCCACATGCTTGAACAACTCTTGTTTTGGTAGATGGAAAAACAAGAGTCTTTGGAGCCTCTGGTGAAGTAGCATATAAGATTGATGGCTGTGCTTGGCTTATTGGGCCACAAATTTTACAGGCCAGAGTAAGAAAACAAGGGATAAAATGAATGAAATGGTAGCTTAACCACTGTTTCATATATTAACTGTGACATTCTTCTATGATGGGTACCTGGTTCACTGGCTTGAATAGTCTGAAACTTGATTCTAGAAACAATTTTGAGGCAGTGTATGTCCTCTTGAATTGCCACACTTCGTGACCATAGGTCAGCCCAGGAGAGTTTGGCTGGTAGACGGATCTTGGTGACAAGCAGATTTTAGGGTTGGCATAATTTGATTGGATGGCCTCTTCTGATTATGGGTCTAGAAAGTGACTCTGTCCTTGTCAGGAATATCCTGAAGGCCTCTTTAGCTGTGGCTTTAATATTGTTTGCCTTTCCTAATCAGAGTGTACCACATTTCTACCTGCCATCTGATCCTTTGAATCGGTCAACCTTAGGATAGTGTGTGGCATTGTGCTGAAGAAGGAGAATCTCGTGACAGAAATGAAGCTACAGATATAACTCGAGGCAACTACTAGCTTGTTGAGCTTTTGTTTGGTTGCAGGCAAAGTCTGTGGGTGGTAGTTTGCAGACCTGTCAGGAAACCAGTCCTTTCCTACCAATGGATGTAAAGTTAAAGGCCTGTGCATGACTGGGTGTATATACTGTGTACCCTCTCACCCCACACATAGGGTTGTTTGGCCCCTACACTTCTGGTGTGGGGGGAGGGTTTGGCCCCCTGTGGCAGCATTTTTTCTTTTTTCATTCTATTGGAGACAGTAAAAGGATTCACTTGAGGGATCCCACTGAGGTAAAGACTAAACATGGGCCCTACTTCTGGGCTAGAGCTGGGTTTTGTCTGCTCTCAGCTTTGTTAGTTTATTAATTTCTCCATTTGTATAGCCACCCCCTAAAAGAAGTTCTTTACCAAAACCAATTAACATATGATTGTTTCTGTTATGGTCCTAGCTGTGATGTCTCTCAGAAGCACTCCATTTCTGAATGCTTGTTGCCATGGTCCAAGGGTGGAGGGGCACATTTGGACTCACGTCCTGCTTGAGGTCCTGCACAGAAGTCCCAGGTTGGCCACTGTCGGAAACGAAGTGCTGGCCTAGAGAGGCTTTGATCTGCCCCAGCACAATCCTTTTTAATTTCTTATGGTTTCCTAATGAACATGCATATTTTCTCCCACTGAGCAATACTGGAAACTGAGCTAGACCTATATCTGCATATTACTACTCTGGCCAAATTGGGCAAACCACTCATCCTCTTGTTTCATTTCTGTACTATCCAATAGCCAAAGCTCTCAGATGTTTCTATTTCAATTTCTCTTAATTTTTCATCTTTCCAGTCTTAAGTTTGGTTTAAGTCGAACTTTGCACTGAAATTCATAAGCATTTTGAACAGAATGCATCAAAGATATGCAGTTGTGTATGCACTTTTTCTTAATATACATTTATTTAAAAAAAGTTTCCTAATACAATGCATATTTGAACTTTAGAGAGCCAATGTGGCACAGGCATTAGACTGGTAGGCTGCAAATTAGGAGATCCACTTGTCCATCAAGCTCATTTGGTGGTGTTGGGTCTGTCAATGTCCCCCCACCTGAGCTATCTCACAGGGTTGTTGGGAGGATAAAATGGAGAGGAGGAGGAGGAGAGAGATATAAGCTGCCATGTATTCCTTGCAGGAAAAAACACAAGAGATAAATATTCTAAGCAAGCATTTTCCATCCAGGATAGGCATTTTGTATGCATTAGATTACTCCCTTGCAAAAATCAGAAAGAATGCATTGCCTGCATCTTGGTTTGTAAAGTGGTTCAAAAGTGCAAATTTAAGATTAAGGCAGGATGAATTCTCCCCCAGTTTGTTCCCTACACCGTACAAAGCTATGCAGCTTTCTAAAGCTTTGGGATCGTGTTGGGTTGGAAAGAACTGCTTTACCTCAGAGGAGGGCTGAATGCCTCTGAAGCAGCCCATTTTGGTTTGGGGGCTCAGGCTTCAGTTGAAGTAGATGCATATCCTCAGTCCTATTTTCTATATGCTGGATAGCTCTGGAAACAGTGCTCACTTAGTTTGGCTCTTTATTGTCTGATCCTAAACAAGTTTACTGAGAAGTAACTCCAGCAGTGGGATTTAATTCTAAGTAAGGCAGGCTTCTTATTAAGGAGCCTTAATATGAGACCCTTGATGGACTCTAGCTGGGGAAATAAATGGGCAGTTGTTCCATTGGGTGGAATAACTCTTTCTTCCTGATGCTACTTTTGCTCTGACCCATGTTGCGTCCTTGTCTTATCAGCTGTTCCTTCTGCCTCGGAATGCTCTCGCAGCAGGTTTCCTTGCCATGGAGATATGCATGTCCTCTGTTTGTCCTTTTCTGTATCCATTCAAATAGCTCAAAGGGAGGGAGGGAGGGAAAGAAATAAAGGAAGGAAGGAAGGAAGGAAGGAAGGAAGGAAGGAAGGAAGGAAGGAAGGAAAGCAGGCCAGCCAGCTGGGTCTTGGAGGAAGAGATCTTGATCTACCCCAGATATACATGTACTTGCTAAGCTATCCAGAAAGGTTTCCACTAATCCAGTAAGAAGAAATTATAGTCACAAAAGGGTGGGGGTGTCCTTGGAGGATAAAGAGATCCAAAGCAACCCAAAGAAAAACAGTCAGTCTTGATAAATACCAGGTGCAATGTAATTGATTGCAATGTTGAAGCATTACATAGCCATTAACCACGAGGTCGTTCACTCATTCTGCCTTGTGCCTGGTCAAAAATACTGCTAGATCTAGGCAAGCCCTTTCCAAATTAGATCAATCAAGGCTGTTTAAAGATAATTAAGTCATTTTTCAACTATTGCTTTTGTGAAATGGCCTATTCCATGCATGACCTGGATAGTAAAAGTGGAGGCTGCAGATGTTATTTCTCCATGTCTGTCCTGCCAGACAGATTCCCCATGATCTCACCAACATGTTCTGATTTGGTTTTGTTTCTGGTCTAGCAGGTCACATATTTGTACAGTGGGCCTGAAGGACTTGGGTTTAAATTCTGTCTTAGCTGCAGTTCTTGGAGAGTCTCAGGGCTTAAATTCTAAAATGAAAAGTATGAGATGGTGCTTATGTTTGCTTAGATGGTAGAACAATCTAAATGATTGAGGAATGATTGTATCTGCTTGCTGGTGACAGAAATGATCTTTGTGTATGCTCAGAGCACATTCTCCTTTATTATTACTTTGCACAGGCCAGATAGGGTTGCAAACCATGCAAAACACAGGGCAGAATTCTACAGGGTGCTTACGCCCCCACCAATGCTCTTGCGCCCCACCAGTACCTGTTGGCAAACCGGCACCCAGCACTTGCAGAATGGAGATTTAGTGCTTCGGAGGCAATTGGAAGCAAGTGAAAACGCTTATTTCTGGAATGGGACAGATTGGTGGAGCTCCCCTACAGAAGCTCCATCAACCTGTCCCGATCCAGAAATGATAATGTCCGCTTGATTTGTGGCTTCATCTGAGAAATGTTAAATCTCTTTTGCACAAAGGGTGAGTCTTGCTTGCACAACAAAATCGGAGGAGTGCAAGAGAATCAGCAAGGCCAGAAGCATACTTTTGAGTGCTGTTAAGCACCAACCTCTGAGCGAGGCTTTTCACAGCACATCCTCACATCTAGCTACTGTTTAAGCACAAGGCTGCAAAATCGGCAGCCTACCTGTGTGAGCTCCCTGGAGGTATAGGCAGACGCTGGGCTCTCCTCTCCAAGGCAGTGCACGACTGGTGGCCTCTGTGGGAAGCCTTTCCCCAGGCACCTTTGCCAGAAGCATCTAGCTGTATGACCACTAGACACGGAACCCTTTTTAATAGGCGGTGTCCCCAGAGTTTGGAAGCAGAACATTCTGTTGAGGGCTGCATCCCCTTCAGGATAATCTGTTGGCACCTGCATCCAGGTGGGCAGGGCAGGGACCTCACCTCCACCAATACCCCGGTCTCGTTTTCTCCCTCACCTTCACTTCTGCTCCTTCTCTCGATGCTACAGGCTGTCAGGGGATGGGTGGATCACTTTTGTCTGAGTATGGTCTTGTGTGCAAAGCACAGAGCTTGTGAAATTGGGATCAGGGCTGTAACCCTGTTTTTAAGCTCTTCACTCATTTTTGTTATTATTTTTATCGATTGTATATTTACTTTAGTTGTTTTTATCGATTCATTGTTTGATCTTAGGAATCTTGCTAGCATTTCTTGCTAGCATTTCTGAGATGACAAGATATGTTGATTTTATCATATAATAAAAAGAAGCCAAGAGTTGGACAAAAACCGAAGCAACTCACATTGCATTTATATCTCACCTTTTCCCCTTTTGTGACACTCTGAAGTTCTGTACTCCTCGGAATGAGAACCTTGTGAGGTAGGTTAGAGTGAGAGTCTCCCTTTGTGAGAGTCTATGACTGGTCTGAACTTGTCAAGTGAGCTCCATGGCTGAGTGGGGACTAGAACCCAGATCTCCCAGGTCCCCAGTCCAATACTCTAACCACTATACCATACTGCATCTCACTGCATCTCACAAAATGCGGAGTACTGTTATCACCTCATCATTGGTTCAGGGATATTAATCAGGCAGTATCTTCCGAAGATTTTACCCCCCCAAGATCCTTTGCACAGGGACTTCAAAGCAATGGGCAGGAAGCTGGTGCTGAGGCTGGGAAACGCTGTGCTTCTCCTACATGAGGACATGGCATCACCCAAGAGGCTTTCCTGAGGAGCAAAGGTGGCTGCCCTACCAGCCAAGACCTTTTAGTGCTGCATCCCAGGGAAAGTCCTCCAGTCCTTCGAGCCATGCATGCACACTGCGGATGGGCAGTAAAGGAAAACAGGGACGTAGTGACTTAGGTTGCAGATCGCCTCCTGCTGTCACCCGGTGGAATAACTCTTGTAGACAGCTTTTGAGGCTAAGCAGCAGTCACTTTTCCAGGGGAAATTGATCCCTGCTGGGGGATCCGATGGCACCGCCCAATGGCAACAAGTATATCTGGTTTCAAGTGGATTCCTCAGTGCTCTTGCTGTTTCCAGCAGATACAGCTCTCCGGAACCCCTCTCACCATTTATTGCCATTATCCATCAATATAGCAGAGTACAGTCCTACTGATTTTAATATAATTGAAGTAGATTAATTTTAATAACTAAAATGCGAGCATAACCATTAGATGAAATGGGAATAAAATTGCTGCCATTGCAAGATAGATGACTGCCTCTTATTATAAATTTTAAAACAGCTGATTCTGAATTCTTACCTTTGTTAAAAAGAGAAAAGAAAAAAGAAAGAAAGAAAAGAAAAGAAAAGAAAAGAAAAGAAAGAAAGGCGAAAGGATGCAGACTTGCTGTTTCAATTACTCCATAAGTGGAGTTTATGCAGAACTCAATGAAGTAGTTAGTAGAAAGATAAAAATGCAGCACAAAAGGCAAAGAGCTATGTTAAACACAGGACAGGAAAGAGATTTCTTCTCATTTTTTTTCCTCTGGAGGAAAATAATTTGGGCTTTATGTTCTGAAAAGGGAGCATGCTCAGGCATCCAGCAACCATGCCCAGGAGGAGGAAAGCCATTGGGGCTTCTCTGCACGAGGCATTTATTTTGCACTTCTCTTCCCTTACACTTAGCAATGTGTGGGGCTTTTCACATTCTCCTGCTCTTCCTCCTCCTCCAGGGTCATTCCCATGTTTCCCACCCTTTCTGCTGGAGGAAAGTCAGCTATTAAAATTTAAATTGCAATAAACTTGAACAAAAGCTTTGCGAAAAGTGGCAAATCTGCTGCGTTGTGGATACACAACAGTCTAACATTGTGGCTGGTTAACAGAATATATGGAAAGCAGAAGAATCCAACCCCCAGGAGGGAGGGAGGGGGGAAGCTTGGGGGAAAATGCATTTTTCTTCCTGCAATGAAAATAGGAGATGACTTTTCAGTAAAGCAGTGGGTTAAACGGCTCATGTCCTCACATAAAGCAATCCTGGGTGTTCCATGAGTGATTGGATAAAAGTGCTAAGGGAAAATGTCTCACTGTGCAGCATTGCAGTGTCTTGAGGGAGGCACGTTATACTGCAGGACATGCCTGGCTGGCCAGCATTAAACGCAGCAGGCTGGTCGCATCCCCTGCGATATTAGTGAAACCGCAGCCAGCCACACAGGCAGGGGTTGAGACATCCCTCGCTAGCGCTCCAAGCCCAGCCTCCCAGGTAGCCCAGCCTCCCAGGTAGCCCAACCTCCCAGGTAAGAGTGGGAACCACCAGAATTCAAATGAACCAATCAGCATCCGCAGCAGGAATTTCAAACCAATGGACCTCTGTCATTGCTCCCTGGCCAGCAAGGGTATAAAAGGGGGCTGCTCCAATGCGCTGGGTCATTTGCCCTTTTGCTGGTGACCAAACTATTCTCTAGAATAAAACCCTTATTCTTTCCCCCTCTTATGCTTGTCATGTTTGATTGGACTCACATGCCAAGCCTGGACTCCTTGTGCAAACACAACCTGTGACATTCCATGGTAGCGTTACTGTTCAAGGGCACCTCTTAGCTTTAACTTTCAATTTCCTGGCTTTGTGCACCAAAATGGGATACCCTTAATTCTGGCCTTAAACTGGAATTCTAAGGCTTAAAATCTGAAATGTACACTTAAAAGTTTCTTTATAAGTGATGAACTTAAGGACTGTGTGAATTTATGATAATCTGCAACCTCCCAACCCTTTCTTTCTTTCTTTTACTTCGGAATAAATGCCTCGTTTTTACCAATAGACTAGTACACTCCAGTGAGGAGGGGGATTGCCTTGCAAAGCATCCAGTTCACGGATGTCCAGCAGAGAGTCAATGCCAAGATAGAAAGGATGGTCCCTGTCACTTCCACTGATAACAGTCATTGGGCAAAAAATACTGATTCCAATCTCTTAGATTCACCACAACACCTTTAAGGACGACATATCACAAGAGTTCTGTATCTGGGCAAATACCGCAACCTGTCATTGCTTCTCCAGAGAGGTGGACAGCTTCTGCAAATTGACCAGATGCTTCTTAAATTTGTTGCTAAATCTGATTCTCCCTTTCGGCATCGAGATTTTTTGACAAAGCTACCCAGGCTTCTGGCGGAAATGTCCCTGTCTCTGAGACACTGACCCTCTCATTTGACAGCATCATGAGGTCTAAGCTATTCACATATTCTATTGCTTTCATAAATTGAGGACTAAGCACTTTTATTATTCCTGTCACTGTTGCTGTTTTCTTGGACCTTTTGGGTAATTGATTTCTTTTTCCATTTACTGGGCTGTACGTGTGCATAGACAGCCTGAAGATATTTCTTTTTGAGCTCAGGTTGTATATCTCTTTTCATAGCATACCTATATAGGCATATGAAAGAAAAGAATTATAAAGCTTAGGGAAAAAAAGATATTTTGTCATATTAATAAAAAGATATTTTGTCATATTAATTAAGTGGGCACTGAACAGAATAGAATAAATATGCACCGATTTTAAGGAAAGTAACCTAAACTATTTAAGGAAACATAGGAGCGCATGACACTTCCCCCAAATTTTCCTAACATGTATGTAAACATGTTAGCTAAGTTCTTCCAGGATGTAGAACAAGTGGAGAGAGTGTGACATTTATTTATTTTATTTATTTATTAAAACATTTTATGCCGCCCCATTCGCCGAAGCCTCGGGGCGGCTCACATCATCAGTTAAAATAATTATAATATAAATTAAAAATATAAATATTAAATTAAAATACAGCAATACAGTATAAAATAAGCCGCCCTGGCCAGATAAAACCAATAATGTTAACAGTTAAAATGCCGCTTGAATAAAAAGGTCTTCGCCTGGCGCCGAAAAACAAATAACGACGGCGCCAGGCGGACCTCTCTGGGGAGCGCGTTCCATAACTTAGGCGCCACCGCAGAGAAAGCCCTCCTCCAAGTACCCACCCTCCTAATTTCTTTCATGGAGGGTTCCCGGAGAAGGGCCTCCCCCGCCGATCTCAAGGGGCAGCTGGGCATATATGTTGCACACTTGTGGGAATTGTGAAGAAACTAGACTATTAATTCACTAAGGGGACAGTCCCATGGCTGGTAGACTCTGTCTGGTTGGTCAGAGGAAAAGGCAGCAAAGCCTTCTGAGTTTGGAGGCCCCCTTTGCCCTCTCACCTGAATCTATGTACCTAATTAGGTGTCGAGGATGGAAGACTGTCTTCAGGACTGGCATTGGGGTAGGATTCCTGAGGGTGTCTCAGCCCCTCCTTCATTCAAGGTGGGGAAAAACATTTGGATGGCCCAAACCAGCTGTCTAAATATTTTTGAGGATGAAAGGTAGGCAGAGGCAATGTTTGCCTCTGCTTTTCTACCCTCCATTGAATGCCAATTTTCAGAAGCCTACTGGCATCCTTCCATGTTTGGAAAGGTACAGAGAGACGTGCAGGATGGTGTCCTAAAGGTATTAAGCCTGTAAGAACTGCAGGGATCTGATTGCTGTCCTAGTTTTCCTTAATGAATGAGTTTCAGTATCTATCAGAGTTGGAAGATATTATTGTGCTAATGAAGAGTGCAAGAGCATGAGCTTATGGATTTGGGAAAAGGCCTTCAGTTGGTTGCTGTGCCCCTCCCCCCACACTTTTTCTAATGGGTTTGTTTCTAGTGGGTCAATCTGTATTTCAAATCAAAGCAGAAAGAAACTAGCACAACAATGCTTAAATTTACTACATGGTTCTTGTGGAGATGAAATGGTCTTTTGACAGAATTTGCTTCTATTCTGGCCTTTTCAAATGCAAGCACCCTGGTATGCTGAAGCTCCATTTTTAAGCTCTTCCTTGAATGCCACCCCCCCCCCCCCCCCCGTGTGCTTAGAGGCTTGTGTGTTCTCTAGTTGTCCTTGCAGACAATGGACTTCCTCACCCTTTCCTTCCTTCCTTCCTTCCTTCCTTCCTTCCTTCCTTCCTTCCTTCCTTCCTAGTGTCTCTGAATATCTGAGTGGATTTTTAAAATTTTATTTTTAACTTTAAAAAACCAAACTAAATCGAAATGGAAGAGTATTAGACATTTTAACTGCTTGCACATTTTAAAATATGTATTACAGTTTAAATTGTTTTTAAAAGTATAACAACAAAATTAATGGTTTAAAAGAAATGGTCTCATTTACAATCAGGCTAGCTTGCAGAAATAGTCATTGGATCTCTCTGCAGCAAATGAAGCACCACCTCCTTCCAAGCAATCTTCTTGCTCTACAACCTTGGTGGATCAGAAGCTACATGGCAGATCTTACAACGCCCAGATGATCTTTCAGCTCTGACCTGGGTGTTCCTCTGGCCTGGGTGTTGCCCTGATTTGGAACTGGTGGAGAGCTCACTTTCAGCTCTGGCTTCGGTGCCAGGAGCTCCCAGTATCCTTTGAATCCTCTGACTCAGGTGGTAGCCATTGATAGTTTCAAGACACCTGCCAGGCACATGGTTTAGTTGTGGTCAGAGAATAACATCTTCATCTTTGAGAAAATCTCCTTCAGAGGTGAGTTCCTGGGTGCACAAGGGTGGGATGACGTGGGAGTGCAGTCTTCTGGGGATCCAAAGGAATATCTGCAGCTGAACATCTGCATGAGCAAGGACTTGTTCCCTTCCCCATGTACAGCAGAATGAGCAGAGACAATGGGTTGTCACTTGATTGCGCTTCCCGGAAAGTCAGATCTTCAGATCCTGTCCCACAGGTGCCTCTGTTGAATGAGGTGAGGCAGAAGGTCTTTCCTGTGATGCTGCCCAGAATGGCCCCATCAAGAAGTTTACCTGGCACCTGCATTGTGATCTTCTTGGCACCAGAGGGTGACCCTTTTATTTAAGGTGCCATTTTATTTCCCCTGCCTTTTTAAAAAAAAATGCTCAATATGGTCTGCTTTTGTCAAAGCCAATGTATAATTACTGGTAGACTGTATTTTCATATATAGGACTGTATTCATCACTTTGGATATAGGCACAGATGCAGGTATATTTAAAAAGTTCAAAATAAGCTTTTGCCTAGTTTTGTTTTTGTTTTTAAAGGATGGTTTTAAATATTGTCTTTTAATATGTATTTTATGGCTTATGTTTGGTTTTCTGAACTGTCTAGGGAGTTTTGGGTAACAGGCAGGGCAGAAATATAATTAAGGAAGAAAGGAGTGTCTTCTATTTTGAAGCTGCCCATCAACAGAGGGCATCCAGGAAGCAGAACAAACAAGGTGCTCGAGGCCCCTGGTCTCACTCTTCTGCACTGTGGCAGGATACACTGTCTCTATTTAAATTACCACAATCATGTCTAACTTTAGAACTGTACATGGAAATTAACAAATGCAAATTTGATGGACAGCAGGGTCTTTTGTCATCTTATTTGGGGATTCATACCTACTGTATGGCTGGATTCAGCCAAATATTTTGCTTTTGTTACTTGTAACTGATCAACTGCTTGGAAACTGGGTCCTGGAGGCAGAAATAAGAGAATATGGGACATCCTGAGGCCTGCAACATTCGTGGTGGTGGAGGACACCATGGTCTTTCTAATTCTGAATAGTCAATCCTTCCTCTGTCTCAGCTTCTGAAGTAGGTATGGTTAGGGTTTCAACTGCATCAGCATGCTGGCTTATCATAGTAAGTGCCAAATAACTTCTGAAACACTGATCTGAAGTGTGTTTGCAAACTGTGGCTTGGGCTAACCAAGGTTAGCAAAAATACTGGTGCGGGGCTAACTGTAGTAAGATCACCAACTGAAATGGAGGAGTTTTTGACTATGCAAAAGAAGTACAGTCTGACGTCCTGACACCAAGGCTCAGGTTTCAGTAAGGCTTTTATTGCAGTAATCCCAATGACTGGTGTTGAGACTTTGCTGTTCCAAATATAAATCAGCAGAGAACAGCAGTTCCTTAACCAACATCAGTTTCTCAGTTTCCAGCAAAAGACCCAAACAGATTCAGGTTCAGGATATAGAGTAAGTCCAAATGAATTTACACTTCCAGCAAAGCAACAGAACAAAGAGGCTCTTCAGGTAAGAAAGCTTTTAAATCCAGCAACCTCTGTTGTTCATCCTTCTTGTATAAATACAGGGGTGTGACCACTAAAGATCTCTATCAAATGTTCAATACTGCATTTCACCTTCTTGAGCTGAGGCCATATTTTCGGACATGCCCAAGAAGACCTCACCCTGCAGAGTCCTCCTGAATGTAGGGAAATCTGTAGGTGAGAGACAGGATAATTGTCTCTTTCTTGTCAATCTCCTCCTGTACATTTCACAAGACCTTTCTATCTTCATCCCTGATGAAAGGAAGATCAGGCTCCTCATCTGGATTTGTTAAAAAATTCAAGCAGAGTGGCAGGGGAAGCAGCCTGGGAAACTGTTGCCCTGTGGAGCATTGGTAGATGAGTGGAAAGGATCGGCAGCCCATCTGGGAGAATTTCTCCCCTGCCCATGGCCCTGCCCCAGCTATTAGGTTTTCTTGCCAGCTGTGGATCTGGAAATGCCCATTTGTGGTGGTGTGTTTTGCCCTACTTCCCCTTATAGCAGCAGAAGTAGAAATCAACCTCCTGAAACACCAATCTGTATTTATAGTGATATGCCTAAGCCAGTGCTTTATAGGAAGTATCTGTAACAGTGGCAATAGAAGAGTCGTGTGCTTGTGTGTGTGTGTGTGTGTGTGTGTGTGTGTGTGTGTGTGTGTGTATTTAAAGAGAGGATTAACATTAGGGAAAATAGCAGTATCAATGAGCAGAATCGGGGGTGGATCCTGCCATTCCTTTGGAAAAACCATGCTTTCATCTAATTTCTAGAGAATGTCTATTTCTTTTCTTTCCTTACAATGCATGCTATCAAGGAAAAAGTCACAGATTCAGTTCAATATAAACCCCATTATTAGCAATGCTATCAGGCTACTTTATCTAAAATCCAATTAATTATTCCATCCTCTCTTTTACTCCACCTTGTGGGAACATCTACTACTTGATAAAGATTAATAACCCTAAGAAAAGTACCATAATTCTGCTTTTCAGTTAATATGTGAAGCTTCCAGAATTGCTAATGATGTTCTTGCACTAGGAGCTTCAAGAAACAAGACCTCTGACCCATTCATACTTTTTCCGTTATTTTTTTATATGCAAGCTGCAAGCAAATGGGGTATTGATTTCTTTTTCTTTTTTATAAAGATGGCAAATGGAAATAATTAAAAGTCATTTGCGTCTTAGACTAGTAAGCTTTTCTTGAAAGTGTGCCTGAAATTTCTGAGTACTAAATGCCACTATCATTTGGGTTATTTCAGCATCTCCTTGTAAACTTTCTTTGGCTCAGTACAAACACTATATTTCTGATTTTCTAACCAGGGTTAGGAAGAGCATGATATCAACTCACATAGTCTCTAGTCCTCATCTCTTTCCTGTTTGGTGCTAAGTGCCATGCAATCTTAAATATGTCCTGGTGTTGGAAGTCCCCTGGTTTGTTTTTACCAGGGTTTGCCAACAAATGCCAGTCAGGTTTACCAGGTTTCAAACTCTGGTTTAACTATTGTTAGTCATATGAAGGGTAGTTCTACTGTGAAATGGAGGGGGCTCAATTTCATAATGGCTAAATTATCCTATTGATTTCAATCTAGCTCACTGTAAACATCAGTACAGACAGAGTACTTTACTATAGTTAGCAGGCATGAATGGTGGGGAAGAAGCAGTTTCCCACTCCAGGTAGGCAACCATTAAATATACAGCAGCTATTTAAAGATGAATAAATTGCCTGTTTGGGGGGCAATGCCCCCCCCGTCAAACCGCCCCCCCCCAATAGAGGCCTGGTAGATCAGAAAAGGGAATCGAAGGCAGGTTTTGCACATGGGGGTGAAAGAGGGGCTGGGAGGGGACCTATGAGCCTGCACCATGCCTCAATCTCCTGAGCATGGGGACAGATGAGCATCGTGTAGTGGTTAGAGTCTTGGACTTAGATTTGGAAGACCTGGGTTCAAATGCCCACAAAACCTTAAATTGCACTGGATGATCTTGGACCGATCACTATCTGCTTGGCCTCACCTGCCTGAAAGGATTGTTGTGAGGATAAAGGGAAAGAACAGGTGCAAACAGCCTCAAGCTCTTTGGAGGAATGGCAGGATAAAAATACAGTAAAGAACACTTCATCTGTACTTCTGTGCTTTGGCCAGCCTCTTGCTTTTTCTGTGCTGCTTGGTGCTTCTTCCTCTTCCCAGAATTGTCAATTCCGGGTGGCTGCAACAGGACGGATGTGAAGGTTTTCACAGGAGTGCAGAAGGAAAGAAGTCGCATTTGTCTAGAAAAGGAGACATGTTGAAATAACAGGTGGACCATAGTGGTGGTTAGGTGTCCCTCCCCCCGATCAGTTGCTAAATTTCATGCACAGAAACCTAAAGTGGCAGGCTGCACAAGGACAAGATGTGACAGGAGATGCTGAGCTTAGGCATTCAGTCCCATTCCAATGTTGGGAGTAGGTTTAGGAACAGATGCAGTGGCTTGTTCTGCCAGGACTCCAGAGCAGATATGGAATTAAAACTAGGCAGCTCTCTTGAGGCATGGCAGAGGAGCATTTGGGCCTTGTGGGCACGGCCTCAGGCCATGCTGGTCACCGTTGAGAACAGCAGGGTAAGACTTTTATCCCAAGGGCTGATTTCCATTTTGCAAATGTTCTCTAGGGCCACATTCCAAAGGTGGGCAGTCCCAAAGACAAATGAGGAAACGCAGAAATAATAGCAGCATAATTTGACTTAAAGTCCGTACTGCTAGAGGGGCATTTCTACTTTGTAGAATTGGGGAAAGATCTACACACAACCTGGGAAGATACCAGGAAGGGGGTGGGACAAGAGGGAGAAAAAGGGGCCAAACCTGCTGGAGAACCCCAGAAGCCTACCTTGGGATCCCAGGAAGGCCAGGTTTGCTCCCCAAGCCTGAGTTTCTGCATTTCAGCTAGATAAAGTTCCCTGCAGAGGAAGGCAGGACTCTCTCCAACGGAGCAAAGCTCAGGGAGCCAAGATTCCATTTGGATGCCAGGAAGCACTTCCTGACAGTCAGGACCCCGAGGGTGTGGAATGGGCTTCCACGAGAGGTCATTGAGGCCCCATCGGTGCGGGTGTTCAAGGATAGGCTGGACATGCGCATGGTGGGCATGTCGTGAGCGGAGCTGGCTGGTGCCGGAGGTCAGACTAGATGGCCCGGGAGGCCCCTTCTGACTCGCTCTGTTTCTATGTTTCTAAAGAAGTCACCGTTGCTCAGAATATATATTTTTTCTTTAGATTATGGAGATCAGTTTTTGACCTGAGGCATTAAGTAAGTTAGCAAATTTTGTTTGTGTAGCCATAATATACATAATATAAAAATACCAATACCAAATAAAACCCAAGCCTAATGCTTGCAGTGGAACAATATTATCTATAGGTCAAGACCACAAATAAACAAACCAGAATTGATTAGGTTTGCAGGATTTCAAAATCTATAGTCATTGATTATTCAAACAATCAACCATATATATAGGAGAAAGCAAAGAAACAAACAGTTGGTGTGTATGCTCCACTTCTCAGGCATATAATAAAATGAACCTTTCATTTATAAACCTGTTACCGTTGGCTAACAGAAAGTCAATGTTTTGTTGATTTGACCAAGAAACATTACAAGAAACAAACTATTCTAAATATGTGAATCTCATTTCCTTGTGTAATAGCCAACACTGAGACAAACCTTCCACTAAATCCTGGTATAAGTGGATAGAAACAAAAGAAGATTTGGGACTGATGTGGCAGATTACCCCACACTCCCAAAGCACCAGAGGGGGGCCAGGCAGACTTACCTTTTCTCATCTCTGTGGCAATCTTTCTTCTTTCTTCTCCTTCCCGGTCATTTCTGTCATTAATGTCCAAGACAGAACAACTCCTTTGGAGCTACACATGTGGAGGGGAGGTGTGCCTTGCCCAGGGCCCTCATGGGGTACCACTACCACCATCTTCCCCTGAGGAATGGCTGTTAGAAGAGTCTCCGGGCTGGACAAATGCAGAGAATCCAAGGCCCTCCGCTTGATGAGGGGTGGGGGCTGACTGGGCAGGGAATTTGTCTTGTGCAAGCTCCCTGTTGAGCATCTGCATGCACTGAGGAATCTTTCCAGCAAGCATCCAGGGGGGCACTTGTCCCTAGCTGTGCGGCTTGGGGAGGCTTGGTCTGTGGGGGCCTCCCGATCCTGCTTGGGCTGGGTCAGGCCCCAGCATGGGCTGGGAGAGGCCCATGGGCCAGCAGTTGCCCTTCCCCACCCTTGTGTAAGGACCACTACTGCAGTGTCAGTAACATTAGGTGGCATTTGAGTCTAATTCGATACAGCCCAGTGATACACCATGGGGGGGGGGTTGTGGGTGTCTTTTCAAGAAAAGGGCATGGTCACACATGCCGCTTTCCATGTCAGCACGCTGCAGGGCTTTGAAAAAGCTGCACCCACCTCCAATGTTCAGCCTCATAGGCTCACGTGCTACAGCTTCTGGAACCTTCTGTTTAGCAGACTGCCCATCCCTTATCTAGCACCCCCACTCCGTTATAAATTAAAAGCCAAATGAGAACACGCACGGCAACAAGGACAGTTTTAATGGTGCAAGCATAGATGGTAACGGATATTCAGTAAGTTCCCAGTAAGTGACTCTCTCTTGCTCTTGAATATAAAGTACCTTCATTAAAGTCTGCTTTAGCTGTGCATCCGCGAGCAAGAGAGACTCCTGGATAATATTTGTAAGGTCTCCTCCTCATTCCTGTTGCTGCTGCTGCTGTTGTTGTTACCGAGATTATTAGTCTCATCACATTTGTCCTTTCGAGATCTGTGGAGGAGACTTGTCTCCCCACTTTGCTGGAATTACAACATAATCAACTGCAGAAAGTCTAAGGTCTTGAACAAGTCTGCTTGATATAACAACAGTTTATATCTCATCACAATGAGGCGCACAGGTGGCAAAGTGCTTTAGAGGGCAAAAGACTACCCATTGTTCAGGTAGCCAGTGACATAATGAAGGTAAGACCTGTGATAGATAGCATAGATAACAGACTGGAGCTCTTCCCTAGCACTGAGCTGTGCTTAATAATCCACATAAAGCCAGACTGGTTTCTTAATTTAAACTCCCTGGTTAGCAGCCTTGTGCAGTGAGAAACTGCAGAGCTTTGGGGGACTCGGGCCCTGAAGCTACCTCGGGCACTGGCAAGGCAGAGCTGGCCCCAAACAACCTGTTGCTCAAGGTAGACTATCCAAATAGTGCCAAGGGGCTAATACTACAGTGTATCTTCAGCTCCTTCACCCACCTAGATTTGCCTATTGACAGGACCTGTCTGGCTTGCCCAGTGGCAAGTGGGGAAGCAGGGGATGCCTCAAATGGAGTCTGATGACCTCCGTTGGCCTGTTCACTCAACAGACATAGGGGATTGTGGGAAGTCTACAGATGGTAGTGGGCTGCTCACTGGTAGGCAGCCTCACCTCTCCCCAGGGTGGCACATTCTTTCGCATCTTCCTGGTCCTGATTCCAGTTCTTTTGTTTTACTTTGATGCCATTGAAAAGAAGCAGAGGTAGCTCCCTCTAGAACAACCTACTTTACAGGGGCACTGCAATTTCTTCCAGATAGTTGCTTAAGTTCAGACAATATTGTGCAATTATGTTTTACAACAGGGAATTTAATTAACTTAAAAAGGACTATAACTGTTGGTTGATATAATAAGTAAAATTCCTTGATCTTTAACCCCAGATTAAAATTTAGCTCTTTATTAATCTGTAGGACAGCAAGCAAGCAAAAATCCAGGGCTTAGATTCAATGACTAATCAGCTGCCGCCCAGCCTCTATGGCTGCAAAGAGCCCTTTGCACTCCACATCCCATTTCATGAAAAAGTAAAGATGGTTTCCCCTCTAGTCTGTATTCCTAAGCAGTAGAGTTTGCCCTTAAATGTGAAATGTACCATGGCTTTGCTCTAACAGTTAAGTGCCACGGGCAACAACAGCAGAAAATGCTCAGCTGAAATAATGGTCAGTCCACCTTTTGTATTTGGCTCTAACTGTTCTAACTCAATACTAGGAGACCTTGAGCGTGTTCTTTGTAAGAGTCTTTGGCATGTGTGTGTGCATACAAGGACACATCTATATTTCCAAACTGATCAAGAATTTCTGAAAATTTAATAGCATCATATACCACTGAGTATATTTGAAAACATCTTTAAGCAGTCAACAAGATAATGTAAATGTATATTAAGGAGTGATCCAAAGGCTTTGCCCTCCGTGCTCATGAGCTCTGTCCTTCGGGGGAGGGAGAAGGAGGCTGGAGTGTCACCAGAATACCTCATATTCTGGCACTGCTGGTTTCCTTCCTGCCTGCCCTGGAACTCCTGCTTTAGCCCCCTTTTCTGAGATCATTTCTGACCTCAGAGAAGCAGCTGACATGGATTCTGGCTGTGAGGGGACAGGAGGCGTTGGAGTGTGGATCCCAGACCTTGAGGTGAGTGTTCTGTTTCTGACCTCACATCTGGAAATCTGAAGAATCTGATCGCCCCCATCAAAAGGCAATGGAATACATAGTAATCATTAAAGCATTTGTGTAAAGCATGAATAAACCCATCAAAAAGAGTACAATGCAGAGTGAAGCAGAAGGCAGGCAGGCAGGCAGGCAGGCAGGCAGGCAGGCAGGCAGGCAAAACATTTTATTCTGCTTTTATTCTAGCCAGGGCTGCCCTGTCATTGGCGACAGACACTGGGGGGGGGGGGGGGGGGGGGGGGGGGGTGGGGGTGGGCCCCCGGGTTCCCGCTTTTCACTGCAGTTCCTGCCTTTGGCCTACAAGCACAGAAGGTGCTGCCCTATTGCCAGAATTGGAAAAAGGTTCACCTGCCAGTCCAGTTTGTTTTTGTACTTGAATGGAGGGGGTGCCATACAGCTCTTTGCATCAGGCAGGAAAAGGGCCCATTTCTAATAGCCACTGGCAGTTTCTGTAGATTAACCTACAAATGACCAAACACTTTTGTTTAACTATAATTTTTAAGAATGTGTGAAACCTTGTTTACACATTTTGCTAGCATTATGGAAAAACTCTTTGTCCTTCCATTTGAATTCCTCAGAATTTTTCATCTGAGGAGGAATCTCTGAGCCCAAAATTGGTTTTGAATTTTGTTATGGGGATAGTCTGCGACATCCCTCTGAGAAATTTTTGCTTGTCTTATTTGACCAAGAATTGATAAATCTTTTGCTTTCCTCAGGAACAGTCCTGTTTTCTTTTTTTATTTAAAAAGATAAATCTTTTTTATCTGGAATATATTTTTTTTCATATTTAAGCAAATTATTATAAAAACTGGACTGAAGCAACATATTCACCTATCTGTATTGGTTAAATTCAGTAGATATATCTCAAACCTGGCCTTTTAAGATAAACGTGCTCAAAGCCTTCGACCCAGATGGACACCCCTGTCAACTTTGTTTCCTTGTGCATTCAGTTTTCTAAATCTCAAATTCTTCTCATTCCAATTTATACACTGTAGATGTTGGTAATATCTTATCAAAGCTGAACCAAAACCAAATTCTCATCCATCCCTAATCAGGACTTTCCTTAAATTTCCTCCTAAATTTTGCCTGAAGCAGAATCCCAGATTACTGGATACCTAAAGGAACGCCTTCTTCCATATTTGCCCTCCCACCCCCTGAGATCGGCAGCAGAGGCCCTCCTCTGGGAACCCTCCGTGAAAGACATTAGGAGGCTAAGTACCCGGAGGAGGGCTTTCTCTGCGGTGGTGCCCCACATATGGAATGTGCTCCCTGGAGAGGTCCACCTGGCGCCATCGTTATTTGTTTTTCGGTGCCAGGCTAAGACCTTTTTATTTAAACAATATTTAATATCATCTATAGGTTTTTTAAATTGCAGCCAGGGTGAATCTGGATTTTACTGTGTACTATTTGTACTGGGTTTATTTATTGTATGTAAGCCGTCCCGAGGCTCATGCGAATGGGACGGCATAATTTTTTTTAAATAAATTAATAAATTAAAATATAATAGTGGTGTAGTGTCAGTGTGGTGTAGTGGTGAAGAGCATGGGACTGGGACTCAGATGACCTGGGTTCTAGTTCCCGCTCAGCCATGGAGCCAACTGGGTGACTTTGGGCCAGTCACAGACTCTTGGCCCAACCTACCTCACAGGGTTGTTGTTGTGGGGATAAGATGGAGGAGGAGATGTAAGCTGCCTTGAGCCTTTGTAGGAAAAAGGCAGGATAGAAATCGAAAAATAAATAAATAAATAAAATGCTTTGGCTGCCATTGGCAATTCTAGGCCTTTCCTTCACAGTTCTCTATGAGACAAAGGTAGCAGAGGATTTGCAATGTGTAAATGTAGCTGATTGATAGTTAAAAATGCTATTTGGCTGTCAGATTCTTGTGAGGCATTTGCCTAACTTTTCTTTTTGCCTTTTGGGAAGGGTGAGGGGTGGGAAACAGCAAGTTGGCCTTGTGCAACCTGGAGCGCAGATGGATGACTAATCATCTCAAGAGGTGCTGCAAAAACAGTGATGCATTGACAGTTCCACAGCCTCCTTATTTATTTAGTAGCCAGAAGCTTTTACATTTGATCAGTGAACACACAACACACAACATTGTCTATTCTATAACACTCGCTCGGTCTCCGATCAAAGCTTTATCGGAGATTGAGCTAGCCAGTAGCTGAAACTCACTTCTTCTTGCTGGAACTTTGCCTCTAGGTATGTTTTGTTACCTGTGAGACCAGAGCAAAGTTTGTGAAGCCTGCAACGTTTGGACTGCTGAAGCTGCTAGCTGCCCAGTAGCCAGTCTTGCTATTTATTTTAGATCACTGTCCTGCTTCCTGGTGCACAGGGGCAAATCAGATGCTCTTGCTCCATGAAGCTTGCCTTGGTCCAATTATTTCAGTGTACAAGCATCCTTCATTCCAAAGGTTAAATTGTGGATGTTGCCAATCATTTCACTGACTTACTATTTTCGAAATCAGGAATGAATTAACAATGAAAAGTTCAGTAGATGTAAATTTGCATATGTGTTTTTCACCTAGATCACAGGTGGATGACTTCTGGTTCTCCTGCTGCTTTGGGCTCTGTTTCCAACAGTCCTAGCAAGCATAGTTAATGGTGAGGGATGGGGCATTCTTGGGCAAAGCATCTGGAGGACCACAAGTTGTCCACCCATGTTCTAGATAATATGTTCTAGATAGCTACTACACATGTACCTACAAGAATGAGTGGAAGCACTGGGGGGGTTGTTATTTATTGTATTATTTATTGTATAATTTTAGTATTTATGTGTTGTGAGCTGCCCCGAGGCTTTGTTGTGATGGGGCGGCATAGAAATGTTTTAAATAAATAAATAAGTTAAAGTGCATATTCCTCTGTGACCTGGTCTACATCAATCTTGCCCAAGATGGTACCTTTCAGCTGTTTTGAACTTCAACAGCCACCACAGCAAATGGTCAGAAATGGTAGGAGTCACATTCCAAAACATCTTCTCAATATCTAGGTCGAGAAGCACTGGTTTGCGCTGATAAGAAATGAGAAAGGGGGCTGTAGCTGGTGGTAGAAAATGCAGTTTTCTGGCAGGTTTGTTTTCTTGCAGGGCCATTCTCAACCTTGGATCCCCAGATGGTCCTGGACCTCAACTTCCATCTTTCCTCATTGCAGATACTGGGTGAGAGGTGGCAGGAGTTGCAGTCAACAAAAGCTGGAGGCCTGAAGGGATTGCTCCCTTTCCCCCGAAATACAGCATCCCAAGGTGAAGGTTTCAGGCTGTTAATCTGAACTGGAAGAAGAGGTAGCATCAGAATGCTTAACTGAACTACCAAGGTCAATGAGCTACAAGATAAGCCAAGTGGCTGGTGAGAACCAGACTGCCTTTAGTTCAGGGGACAACAGGATGGAACGACAAGGGGGTGTTTCAGAGGAGGAGAATTTTTTTAGGGGTTCAATGCCAAGTCAGATGAACAGACCAGTTAAGTGATGTCTAGCCTTCCTGCTGTCTGACTGATGAGCAATGTGAACCCCCCCTGAAGGTGAGAAAGGGAGGAGAGGAATTCAGTTTAGAATCAGCTCCTGGTATGGGCAAAAACTAACTTTACAATGAGAGGGTCTTAACTGGATGAAGGATGAATGTCATAAAGATTGTTGTTAGAAGCTTCTTGTGTTCTGGCTGTGGGAGAAATACCGCCCATGACTGAGGAAAATTGCTATAGCATCTCAGATATCTTCTGTTAGTAGCTGCAACTCAGAAAGGATAGTACTCAGCCTATTATGAGGCAGCTTCATGTGCTCTAATGTTCTTCATGTGAAACCTCTTTGTGTGTTTCTTTTTTCAAGTTTAAGGTTTCCTTGGGAGTAGATTCAATGGGATTGAGAATAAGATTAGACTGCCTAGTTAAGAAGGTCATCGGACATGATTTGTTTTGTAATTGCTATTGCCTAAAGTAAGTCATGACAATCTTACATTCCATTAATTTCAATGAGTCTTGTTTAAGTAAAACTTGCATTGCATTTTGCATATTGCTTCCTTCTTAACTTCCAAATATTTCAAGGATTCTGCCAGGAATGGCAGAATGAGTGATCTTAGAGACCAGTAGGATTCTCCAAATGTTGTCCCAGTGCTTATTTTTGACTGGTTTCTGGTCACATTGTAATTGCTGCAGGCATTGCACAAAAGTGAAACTTTTGCAAATCAAGGTGCAATTGAATGGGAGATATGTGGAAATCTTGTGAAATTTGCACAGCCCTCCTCAAATTTACACAAATCTCCTTATATAGAATAAAGTAGGGCTGAGTCAGTCTTCTGAAGAAAGTAGGAAATTAGTGAGAACTGAGATGAGAGTCAGGAATGAGATGAAAATAAGCATGTGCTTGGCAATTGGTGAATATCTTCACCCGACATGTGCTTGGACTTATATTCAGGGCTTCACACAGGACACACTCTCAAATTTTCTAAGCAAAAGTAAATTCTAGATTTACTAGGAATACATCTCTAGATTCCTCTCACATGATTCTTGTACTGGGCAAATGCATTTTTGTCATGCAGCTACTGGACTCTCCAAGGGAAAAACTTTCCTTTGCAAGGGTGGGATGTGCCTTAGCATGTCTTCATGCCTCAAAACTAACTTCGACATAGACCGTTGATCATTACGGACATTCAACATCAGTCTCTTTGACTGGCAGGCCATATGAAGCCCTTGGGCTGGCTAAACAAATAAATACCAGGAGCCTCACCATTTTTGCCATTGTCTATCTGCCCAGTCTGCTTCTTTTTCCACTTTTTCCACTCTGCTTCTGACAACGAACCTTTGAACTATAGTCTAACGTTGGCCATCCACACCTGCAGGAACTTAAACAAGGAGATCTCCCTCAATTCATCAAATGAGTTATTTCCCAGTCTCCTAAGGTTTAGAATGCATGCACATTCATCCTTGTTTTTATGCTTAATGATGCATTAGCACATCATACTGGTTCTTTATTGCTCCTTGATCTGAAAAAGAAGAATCTTTCCTTTACACCGGTACAGCAGAGGCCTCCTTGAAGTATTGTTGTGTCATCACTAGGACAATTAATTATCAAAGAGAGGAATTAGATAACTTGATGGAACCCAACAAACACTATTTGCAACTACTAATGTGGTAATTAATGACAATCAATTGGGCCATTAATTGTATTCTTCATCTAAAAGAGACTGAGCCTATGGTAATCATCAGTTTGCTAAATTGCATGCTTTTTAATGGATGGTATATGAATGGAAATTCTGAAGAACAACACTAAATAGCAAAGTGAACTGATATGTCAGAGTATTGTGGAATGCTATATTAAGTGGTGAGAAAGGAATACAGCAAGGCTGCGTACTGTTGCCCTGCCTATTTAACTTATATGCAGAGCACATTATGAGAAAGGCAGGCCTAGATGAATCACCAGTTGGAATTAAGATTGCTGGGAGAAGTATCAACAACCTCAGATATGCAGATGATACCACTCTAATGGCAGAAAGTGAAGAGGAGCTAAAGAGCCTCTTGATGTGGGTGAAGGAGGAGAGGACAAAAGTTGGCTTGAAACACAACATCAAGAAAGCTAAGATCATGGCATCCGGTGCTCTCACTTCCTCGAAAATAGATGGGGAAGAAATGGAGGTAGTGACAGATTCTATTTTCCTGGGCTCCAAGATCACCACAGACGGGGACTGAAGCCAAGAAATTAAAAGATGCTTGCTCCTGGGGAGGAAAGCTGTGGCAAATCTAGACAGCATACTAAAAAGCAGAGACATCACCCTGCCAACAAAGGTGCATATAGTCAAGGCTATGGTTTTCCCAGTTGCAATGTATGGCTGTGAAAGCTGGACCATAAGGAAGGCTGAGCGCCGAAGAATTGAGGCCATTGAATTGTGGTGCTGGAGGAGACTCCTTCAAGTCCCTTGGACCGCAAGGCGATCAAACCAGTCAGTCCTAGAGGAGATCAACCCTAACTGCTCTTTTGAAGGCCAGATACTGAAGATGAAACTCAAATACTTTGGCCACCTAATGAGAAGGAAGGACTCCCTGGAGAAGAGCCTAATGCTGGGAACAATAGATGGCAAAAGAAGAAGAGGACGGCAGAGAATGAGGTGGCTAGATGGAGTCACTGAAGCAGTCGGCGTGAGCTTAAGTGGACTCTGGGGGATGGTGGAGGACAGGGAGGCCTTCCTTCTCATTAGGTGGCCAAAGTATTTGAGTTTCA